>NW_020229928.1:1314521-1389521 GCF_003227715.2 Harpegnathos saltator
TCGGAAAAAGGCAGGTGGATTTGACGTAGCAAAAAGTCGGAGAGAAGAAAAAATCAGCGGCACGACACAACGCGCCGCGATTTTTCGCACGATCTTGGGGCGCGCGACGCGTCTCGCCCGTCAATCAAACACTGCGACGACAACGCCGCGTAATTACAAGATACTTTGCAGCGCAACGAGGTAGCGGTGCGCGTATTGAGTTGGCCGCGCAGCGAACGCTCGGCAAACTCAATTACAGTGAGCCGCTCTTGTTACACGGTAATAGTCGGTTGTTTCATTCTAGCGCAAGTCAAGTGACTTCAAGCCGCGCGCCCGTCTCACTTCGTATTTTCTCTCAGGGGGAGCGCATGTTGACGAGCGAAATCTCAACGATCCGTCTCGAGTCTCTCTTCAGTCGCCACAGTCCAGCAACGACAACACTGCGTGTATAATGTACGGTACGTTATCGTCATCGGCGACGAGTAAACCTGCCTAACGACCACACTGCGTTATGTTCGCCAAATGTGTCTCGTTGTGTGCGTGTGTGAATTTCGATCTCACGAGAGATCGGGCGTCGCGCCGATCGGTTCGATCGGAGGATGAAGAGAGAGAGAGAGAGAGAGAAGAGAGAAGAGAGAGATGAAACATCGCGGGGCAGCGGAGCCGACAGAGATCACAATCCACAAGAGGCGACGACAACGCGCCGAACGTGAAGAAGTTTTTTACACAAAGCTCAGTCTGTGGCATACATCGTTAATGATGGTGAATAAGCGTTGATTTCGATCGCTTTTTTTACGGGTGGTTTAATGGCGTTTTACATCCGTTCGCGACAATGTGTCCCGCAGGAGCGGCGTGCCGACACAAATACGACATAATCTTGGTCTCTCGATAATAAAAGCGTCACGACAACTCGGAGCTCTTTTTCCTTTGTGATATCGTAACGCGGCGGCACGGTCAACCGGTTGACCAATTGCAACATTTTGAGTTTTGTTTGCGAAACGAATCAGATTGTACACTGAGAGAAGAGTACATATATTTAGAACTATAATGATGTTAAGTAACTAAAGTTATTATGTCCGAAATATCATATTTATAGTAAGTATCTACCATAATATCGGAATAATTTACGAAATAGGCATAGTAAAAACCAATCAGGTATAAATTTTTACTAAGAATTATAGTAAGTTTAAACTAAAATTATTGTATGGATACAAGATATAAAATGACTAGGTAAAGTAACTCTTTTATGTATAGTCAATGTTACTCAGAATTTTCTAAAATTGATGACAGATGTAACTATATGAATATTAAATCTCACTATATTTGTGAATAGAAGAAAGTTACCATATATGTGGTAAAAAGTAATAAACGCAATGATATTTAAGACAATCACTAACTATATTTGTGGTTATTCTCTACTGTATTTTGCAGGTTCACAAAACTATAAAAATTATGGTTTGACGCCAAAATGAACTATAAAATATAGTGAGATTATAGTAATTTAACTATATTTTTCTATCGGTTATAACCGTGTGGAAATATTCCGGACAAAGGATCGTTTCTGACTGCATATCTTTATTTATTTATTTATTTATTTACCATAGAATCATCCCTCTCTCGTACAATTCGCGCTATCGATCCAGGGGAGTTTTAATTTGTAAATGAAATAATAACGTTCTTCGGCCTGCTGATTGGTCCATCTTGTTTGCTATGTATTGAAAAGTTCCCCCAACCAGTCTGACTTTGAGACACAATTTCTTTTCGATCGAGGACTACGGCTCGCGCAAAATTGAATACGGCCGTTGCCCGCGTAAGGAAGATACGACAACCCTATAATATTCGCAACGTTCCCGTCGTTGTCTCGTCGGACGAAACTATAATTCACGAGCGAGTTCCGGAGGAATTCTATATATTTTTCGAAGGGCAAGCACAGAGTCGAGCAATCGGAATTACGACGGCCGACGGAGTCACGCGGTATTAAACATTTATCGATCCGCACGCATATTTAATCGGCGCGCGTAAATAACAACGGCGCAAAATGCCAGAGGTAGGATTCCGCGGCGCGAGTTATAGATGCGCCCGGATTACGTGAACCATCGCGCGACCCACGCCGTCAAATTTCCGCGTCGTCGTAGTGTCGGATAATACGATTCGACGCGGGTCGTGACATCGTTACTGCGTAAACTAATTTCTTGTTGCAACCGCAAAGTTTCGACGCGCGTTGGATACAGTTTACACGAAAACAGCCGGAAGATCGTTTTCCCCCTGAGATCGCGCCCTACTACTCTTCGATTCATGCGAACAACGCGGCGAACAAACGAATCGCTCGAATATCTCGGAACGGCGAGTTGAAATTTTAACGTGTGCCATTCTCCGTCGCGAATTCGTCAACGCGAATGAATATTGGCGTTGTATCCGCCGAACTGAACGATTATTAAATCCGATATTTGCGGTCCCCAGGAGCGCAGAGAAATTAAACTTCGTTGGCACACGCTTCTTGCGTTCCGCTCGCGCTTCAGCAGGCACGCCCAAAGAGAAGAATTTACATTTTTTTACGTAGAAATAATTTTTTCAATTCAACAGCTTTATAGAATCGGAATTTTTCCTCGGGCCAATTGTTTTCACGAACCCCAGCTAGATTTAAATCTGTATTATTTAATATCTCCTGTTAAAATATAGTTGTATCGCTCGAGATAGCTGTATGATATCGACGTATCTGCGCCCGCAACCGGTATAGAGATAAAAAGCATTATTTATTCATCCGCCGCATCATCTCCTCATCCAAAATTCAGTCGCAGTTCAGCCGCTGGAATATGCAAGTCTGGCAAGTGAACTGCGCGCGCAGGCTCCTATACATTCATCGCTTTGTCTCTCTCTCTCTCTTCCCTCTCTCGTCCTCTCTGGCGCTCTCCTCCTCTCTTCTCTCTCTCTCCTCTCTCTCTCTCTCTCGTCCCCCCTCTCCTCTCCCTCTCTCTCTCCTCCTCTCTCCTCTTTCCTCTCTCTCCCCTCTCCCCCCCAGCTCCTCTCCCTCTCTCTCTCTCCCTCTCTCTCTCCCCTCTCTCTCTCTCCCCTCTCCTCTTTCTCCCTCTCTCTCTCCCTCCTCTCCCTCTCTCTCCTCCTCTCCTTCTCCCTCTCTCTCTCTCTCTCCCTCCTCTCTCTCTCCTTCTCTCTCTCCCCTCCTCTCTCTCTCCTCCTCGTCTCTCTCCCTCTTCTCTCCTCTCTCTTCTCCCTCTCTCTCCCCTCTCTCTCCCTCTCCTCTCTCCCTCTCTCCCTCTCACCCCCTCTCTCTCCCTCTCCCCTCTCTCCCCTTCCTCTCTCTCCCTCTCTCTCTCCCTCTCTCTCCCTCTCTCTCTCTCTTCTCTCCTTCTGCCCTCTCTCTCTCCCTCTCCTCCTCTCCCTCTCTCTCTCCCTCTCTCTCTCCTCTCTCTCTCCCTTCCTCTCCCTCTCTCTCTCCCTCTCTCTCTCCCTCTCTCTCCTCTCTCTCTCCCTCTCCTCTCTCTTCCCTCTCGTCTTTTCCTTTTCCCCTCTCTCTCCTCTTCTCCCTCTCCTCTCCCTCTCTCTCTCCCTCTCTCTCCCTCTCTCTCTCCCTCTCTCTCTTCTCCCTTCTCTCTCCCTCTCTTCTCCCTTCTCTCTCCTCTCTCTCCCCTCTCTCTCCCTCTCTCTCCCTTCTCTCTCTCCCTCTCTCCTCTCTCCCTCTCTCTCTCTCTCCCCTCTCTCTCTCTCTCTCTCTCTCTCTCTCTCGTATCGAATCACATCGAGCGGCGCATTTACCGGCGTTCGATTGAACGGAAAAAATTATAATGGCGCGTTATAAATATCGCGCCATTGTGCCGAAAAGTACGAGAGAAGAGAGGAATTGAAAGGAAGAGAAAGAGAAGGATATTAATTGTAGAAGGGGAAAGAAGAGCGAGAGAGAGAGAGAGAGAGAGAGAGAGAGCGAGAGAGAGAGAGAGAGAGAGAGAAGAAGAGGAAGAGTGAGAGAGTCGCACGATGCGGCGGCGGTTGCGAAACGCATTGTTTCCCGTCTCGTCGCAATAACGCAAACGCGTCCCGTAACGTCACTGTAAACGCGCGTGAGCGCGAGTGCGCCGCGAGCCGTGCACGAAAGCGAGGTAATAAAATTTTGTAATAAACATTCCACGGCGCTCGACAGCGACGGGCATTTCGGAAATGCCGAAACCGGGGAATCGGGTTTCCAAGCCCGCGGATACACGCCGGGATTCTCGTCGAAATGCTAAATTTTCGAACTCGGCCGCGAAACGAAATTTTGTCGCGGTCGACCCCGCGATGAATATTCATGCGCGCAGCGCGGCACATTTTCGAGCGGCCCGGCCGAATCGACTCGCTATACTCGGAATATTCGCGCGCAAGTCGCTCACTCGTCGGAAAAGCCGCAGCATCTATAATATTGCAATCGTTTGCACTCCGCCGCGAGGGATTTCGTAAAATGGAAAATCGGCCGATAAGCGTGTGACAGGCATCGCTGAGCGAATAGACTTTCAAAGTCCATTGCGCTGTGGCTTCCGCGGCGAACCGGGCGATTTCACGATTTTCGTTCGAACCTTTCGAAAAACGTATATCTTCCGCTATTTACACTGAGAGAAAAGTATATGATAGTTGGAATCTATCATAATGTAGTAACTAAATTATAGTCCGAAATATCATATTTATAGTAAGTATTATCATAATATCGGTAATAATTACGATATAGGCATAGTATAACCAACCATATAATGTTTTTACTAAGAATTATAGTAAGTTAAACTAAAATTATTCTATGAATGCAAATATAAAATGGTAGGTAAAGTAACTCTTTTATATAGTCAATATTACCAGAATATTTGCTAAATGATGACAGATGTAACTACATGAATATTAAATCTCACTATATTTGTGAATGAGAAATTATCATATATGTGGTAAAAGTAACTAAACAATTATTTAACACAATCATTGATTATATATTTGTGTTTATTCTACTATATTTTGCAGGTTTCCATGAACTATGAAAATATGGTTGACGCCAAAATGAACTATAAAATATAGTGAGATTATAGTTAATTCAACTATATTCTTCTATCAGTGTACTTTTGCGTACCTTAATCACGCCGTGGGCGTCAAAGACTTGCTTTCAATTTTTATCCACCGCTGAAACCCATTCGCTGAAACGGAGAAAAAATGAGCACAAAAATCAGAACAGATAAATCGAACGTTACAGACCCCGCGCAATGTGTATTTAACGCGTGATTGTTGCGTCGTCGTGTCTCCGTCGACTCTCCGCGACGAAGATATCTTGTCACGCTCCTTGGATTCTCTCTCTCTCTCTCTCTCCCCCTCCCTCTCTCTGGAAGAATACCTCAGGCTGAGAAGCACGGTTATTAAGTTTCATTAACGCTGAAGCACTTTTCGGATGCACGCGCGCGACGATATTTTCAGATTTAACCGCGCACGTATAATGCGAAATTACTGCAACTAGAACGGGGAGAAGAGAAAGACAGGCGCCTGCAGGGCGCACGACGGAGGAGTCCATAAATCGTCGGGAAATCTCGCAAGCGCGGATTATATCGCGAATAAACGAATTTTTACGATAGCGCCGACGGCAGGGCGCGAATAGCTTTCCGTTATATCGCCGATATTTCGTTGTCCCCCACGTTACGGTTCCGCCGATAGATTAACAGAGATATCGCCGAAACGCTTCGATCTAGCCTACTCTCTCCTCTTCCCTCCCGTACGTGTATCGTCGCTTCACCCTGACTGCCGTCATCACGCACGATGCAGTTTTACGCGAACATAAAAGGAGGATATTGATAATCCGCGAACGCGAGCGCGCCGCGTGTCAAAGAGGCTGCCTATAATGCGTTTTTCTTCGTTCCTCGCCTCTCTATTTTTGTTTTCTTTTCTCTTTTTTATCTTTTTTTTTTTTCGTTTTTGTCATACGCACTCGTACGCGCGCTTATCTCGCAGGCGCATCGACAATTTTCCGGGCGTCAGGCTCGTTTTCTGTCACTGAACGGTCACTCTCCTTCCCAGCGCGTGAACCACGGAGTCATTAAATTCGTCGTTAAATGCGCCGCAAAGCCATTCGCGCATTTTCCACCCACGTCATTAGATCGTCGCGACACAACCCTTGACCTCTCACCCCACCATCTCACCATGGGGCTTCACTCAGCGCGCACTTGGCTGCACTTTGTCGTAAAATATCCTCCAACCGCCGCATCGTCAAGGTGACGCGCCAACGACGATGATGGGCATCGACGCCATGAAACGTTGGTGCTTTAGACGTAATATTAACAGCGAAAGAGAGAGAGAGAGAGAGAGAGAGAGAGAGAGAGAGACAGAGAATGAAGCGTACAATAGGTGGAAGAGCAAGCTCATGACGTTTTCATTCCAGTGCATTTCCTTTACCTCTCTCACTTTATCTCTATGTGTCTCTCGCGCGAGCGTTCTCCTCTCTCTCTCTCTCTCTCCCACTCCCCTCCTCTCTCTCTTTCTCTCGTTCGCTCGCGTCTCTTTTCCGTCAGCGACGATCGGCCTGGAACCTTTCCTCTGCGCTCTCTTTGAATTCTTTGTCACAGTGCATTAGATACGCTCTTGCCGTGTCATTATTTGAAAGAGTACACAGAGAATTATTCGGTAAAAACGCCGAGCGGGGCTTTCGGGAGCGAGATATGAGCACCTCCTCTTCGTCGTCGTCGTCGTCGTCGTTGTTGTAATCGTCCTCATAGTCGTCGTTTTCGCTTTCGGCAACGGCGCCGCTCGAAAGTTGGCGCTTTTTCGAGAGGTCATCCAGCGCGCGCGCGCGCGAGCATCGTCCGTTTCGCCTCGCTCGGCGCTCCGACATGTTCCTCCTCGTGCTTATTTTGCCCGACAATGGCACCGCGTCCGTTCCGCTCGACGGGCTAATACCCTCAACTTCCGGCATACGCGCACCAGCCGCACGTCAGCGAGGTCTCCTAATGTTTGTCCACTGCGGTGACTTCGTTGGCCGCGCAAGTGAGCAGGACCGGCATCGCGCGCGCGCGCGCTGCAGGATTCAGTGAATCAGAATGCATGCTCGGGCGCGAAAGGCGCGTCCTTTTCCGCGCGTACAAGCGCCGAGACGAAGAAGGGTGATGGTCATCGGCACGTTTCCGTGTGTACGCGCGCGCGCGCGCGCGCGTGCGTGCGTGCGTGCGTGCGTGCTTGCGTGCTTGCTCGCTTGCTTACTTGCTTGCTTGCACGCGACGGCTGCGAGTGTTGGTACGCGTGTATGTACATGACGACAGGCAGCAAGTGGCGGGCGGGGGTGAACAATGTTGCGTCCGCCCGTCCGCCAGCCAGCCAGCCTGGTTTACGTAGCTACAATAGCGGAGGGTTCCGTCGATCGCTATAAACGTTCACTTCAAAGCGAATCAGCTGCCGTTACGCACGAGGGCGTCGTTGTCATCAACGTTGCTGTCGTCGTCGTCGTCGTCGCAGTCACTTCGTCCTTACCGGCGACTCTTTTGAGGGAATTGTGACTCGCGAAGAGTGGTATACGCGTCGAAGACTCTGCGCGTCCGCGGTGATGCCTGGGGGAGGGGGGGGGGAGCAGCTCAGGATAATCGCGAAGGAGGCACACCGAAGCCTCCGATGGGCCATGCCATCGACCTGGCGTTGTCGCGATTTTATTTGCGACGAGCTAACCGACCGTGCGGCGACCTACTTTTCACGGTGCTCATCCCTCGGATATTTCGTAGTCGTCGCCACGCTAGCGTGAAATCATTCTTAGTCGTCGTCGGCGGCGGCGGCGGCGGCGGTGGCGGCGGCGGCGCCGAAAGCGCAACGGGGGTGGTGCGACGACTCGACTCGTGGGCGGTGGCCGTGCCGCCGTGAGCAGGGGTTGAAACGCGGCAGAGTCCCTCGGGTCCCAATTACACCGACACCCGATCCCGGCATTACGGCCCGGCTAATTCGAGGGGGAGAGTCGTATATAAATCTCGGCGAGTTGATTGTGCAGTTTCAATTCCGTTTGTCGCCCGTCGCCGTCGACAGCGGCGAGGACGAGGACGGCGACGCGGGGAGATCACGCGTCGCCAGGTCGTTACAGTTACTTTTTCACCCGGGAGATTAATTCCGCATTAGAGACGGGCCGGCGGGGGGGGCAGGGAAGGGAGAGAAAGAGAGAGAGAGAGAGAACGGACGTGCGCGCTCGCTCGGCCGTTCGCTCGATCGAGCGAGTCCCATAACCGTAACCGGATACGATTGAGCGTAATGTTTGTCATTAGAGGTAACTACCTCGGTCGTGCCGACGAAACGCCATAAGGATATTTCCTTGTACAATGTAACACTATTCCGCACCGCGCATTCGTCGGTCGTTCTCCCCGCGCGCCGCGAGAGGACCGGAGAGAAAAGTCTCTCGCTTCGTATTTCTCGCTCGCGATTGAATCGCCGCGGGCGACACCGGGAGACCGGTAAATAGCAGCGGCCAAGAGAAAAGGTAGAGATAGAGATAGAGAGAGAGAGGGAGACGCGCAAGACACCGTGATCGATCGAATAACGACGAAGGCGCGGGGGCGGAGAGGGGGGGCGTTTTTCCCGCTCGAGGGAAAATCTCGCGGCGCGACTCTCGAGCTGAACGCGCCTGCCTCTCTCTCGCCCAGATTGCCGCGGGAGTCGGCCGCGAGGCAGGCGGGGGAGGGGGGAGGCGTGGGAGGAGGGCCCTTGAAAGGGGTGTTGCTCTCTCTCGCGACAAACGGCTCGGCTAATTACAGGGAGGCCGCAGCTCTCTCTCTCCGTGTAAACCGGCGGCGCAAAGGCAGCTGTCGGTTCCCAGGCTTCCGCGGTTCGTAGGTTTACGCGTGTCGGCGGGGCTTTTTGCTCTTGCACAGAGCAAAATGTCGTCGTCCGTTCGGCCGCGCTTCGGTTGCGCCGCGCTGCGATACGCGCCCCCTCCGCCCCTCCGGAGGCCCCAGAATATCCGCCAGCGGATCGGATCCAGAAGCCGCGCCGCGGCGTCGTGTCGCGCTTCTTTCTCGCGCGCCGTGTTTGTTATCGTTCGCCGTGGCCCACGCTAATATCAATATTAGCGGCGCGCGCGCACGAGGATACTGCGCGAGAGCGGCAGCCGGACTCCGAGGAGGACGATTTGGACCGGGGGGGGAGGGTGGAGGGGGCGCGATCTTCCGCATTTGCGTAAGCGCCAGAAGAACGTGGGAAACGCGCCGAGAGACGCTGGTGCGATATTTCCTTCCTCATACGGATCGGTTACGACGACAGAAAGAGAGAGAGAGAGAGAGAGAGAGAGAGAGAGAGAGAGAGAGAGAGGAGGAGGGGAGAAGGGGGTTAAAAAAAGAACACGATTGCACGATGACGCCAGCGCCGTTGCCGCGGCTGTTTCGCAATCGCCGGAGGCGTTTACGCATGGCGGGTGTAAAAAGGCCGCGTTTCCGACACGAAGCAGAGCTTCGTTGACGAACGGCGAGTCGCGCGCGCGGTCCGATAATAATGAACGTCTCGATGAGAGAGGCGAGATTGTACGGACGAGGGCGGGGGGATGCAGCGTCTTTCAGACGGTCGTTGCTCTTTCGCGTATCACGGCCCGGGTATATTACGGAGACGTCGTCGGCCGCGGCGAAAGGTCATCGCATTGTTCGCCGCGCATCCGACTGGCAAGCAACCCCCTCGTCACGACACACTTCCTCCTCGCCGACTGCCGGCGAGGAAGGAAGCCCGATTTCTCGCGACCCCTGCTAAGATAATACGGCCACCACCCCCCCGCCCGGCGGGAGGTCGAAGATTTCAACCTTTAGCGAAATGCCAGGCGGGGCTTTAAACGGGCTAATAACGCCGCTTCTCCCCTTCGACACGCCGTCGTACGTCGCGTCGCGCGCGCGTACGTTTCGATTCTGTCGCACAAATTGCCCGTAGAATTGCGTATCGAGCAGCAGAGAGAGAGAGAGAGAGAGAGAGAGAGAGAGAGAGAGAAGAGAGAAGAGAGAGAGAGAGAGAGGAGAGAGAGAGGAGAGAGAGAGAGAGAGAAAAGAGAGAGAGAGAGCGGGAGAACGTTAGACCGCGCCCCCGACGACGACGACGTCGTTGACACTCGCGTCTCACGTTAACGTCGTGACGTAGTCTCATTAACGAAAACGACGACGACGACGACGACGACGACGAGTTAGATCAGAGCGAAGGAACGCGCGCTTTCCTCAAATGCAATACTCCAGAGACACATTTTTATTATTGAAGCTTCTTCACCTGCGACGAGCGAGAGAGAGGTGAGCGACGCTGTTTTCCTGATATTTTAAACACCGGCGGACAGCTCTCGGCGAGGAAAGCGGCTCGCGCACGTGTGCATCGTCGCCAACGTCGTTGGTGGGTCGCCGCGGGAAAAAGGGGTGTGCAGCGGAGTACTCGATCGGAAAAAGTGCCGACGGATACGCCCTCGTTAAAGCCCCCGGGGTCGTCGTCGACGACGACGTCGACGCCGCCGCCGCCGCCGCCGCCGTCGCCACCGCCGGCGGCGGCGGCGGACAGTAAAGGTTGACACGGTATCTCTTACAAGGCGGTCATTAGTCGAATGAGAGGAAGTCTTACGAAGTGCCTGCGTAAATATCCGTGGGACTGGCCGCTCATCAATCATCGTAGAATCCTTGCGAGAGAGCCGCGAGGCTACGCACGAAATTACGTATCGCCTTACGTCTCTCGCGCGGCCCGCCCCGAACGGAGACGAAATTACACGCGAGCTCTTTAACGAAGCTATCGCTGTCTCCTCTTGTACCCTCATACTCTCTCTCTCTCTCTCTCTCTCTCTTTAGAATTCCTTTTCTCGGGATATTTTCGGGTGTCGAGATGACACGCTGCGTTACCTTTCGCTCAGCTTGCAAGATGGACGAAAAGATGGAAAAAAGTTGTACATTAGTCGCAAGTCGTAGGAATTCACCAATCACAGTCGGATATTCTCTTAACATTCGACTATGATTGGTGGATTTCTACGACTTGCGACTTGCGTTCTGTGTCTTGCGACTAATGTAGAACGGGCTTAAAACGCGTTTGCGCGTTCCTTTGGAGGACATCGTTCGTCTTTTGAGACATTCGCGGATGGAGAGCCTCCAGTTTGAGGAGACCTGCGAGCGCCGCTTCGGACCGTTCAGGATGCGATAAATATCGAACGGTGCGAGGGGACTTGAGGCGTCTACTTGCTCGCCTACTTTTCACGCCTTCGTATTGTTTCATCCGTCGGAGCACAAACGAAACGGAAAGTGACGGAAAACAAGACGGCATACAAATTACACTCGAGACTTGCCTCGCCCAAGTCGGCAAGTTGAATACTCGCGGATACATTCGAGAGAGAGAGAGAGAGAGAGAGAGAGAGAGAGAGAGAGAGAGAGAGAGAGAGAGAGAGAGAGAGAGCGAGAGAGAGAGAGAGAGAGCAAGAGAGAGAGAGAGAGAGCAAGAGAGAAAGAGAGAGGAGGGGGATGGTTAGAAAAGTTGCCGTTTCGCGACGATCTCCGTCGGCGAAACGTATCAAGTTCCGAGACTGATGCGCCGATGATATTACTAAAACGCGAATCGCCGGCAAACACGGGATCTCGAGCGCCGTCGTTTAACCGATAGCGTATAACGTCACATTAGACACGCGCGCAGGACGCATACATCGCGCGGGGGCGCGGGTAGATAAAGTCATCCATAGGCCGCACAATGCGGGCGGACTATTTACTATATTTGCGATATCATAGGGCGAGTAATGGTTTCGCTTGACGCCACGCTCGGCGAGGGAAGGGAAGATGGGCGAGAAAGAGAGAGAGAGAGAGAGAGAGAGAGAGAGGGAGCGACGAAGAGAAAGTGAGAGAGAGAGAGAGAGAGAGCGAGAGAGAGAGAGAGAGAGAGAGGCGGATAGGATATTCCGTGAGACTGGCTGTCATATTCATGTATTGACACCGAGCTGGTTGACTAATGGACTGCTGTTGTCACAGGCTCGTGTTACCGCGAGGGCCCGGCCCGGCCGAGTCGTTTTTCCTGAGAATCGACTGAAACGCGCATTCACGTGCACACACCCGCACGCACGTCGACGTAGTCGCGCGCACAGCGAAAACTCGATTCCGCGCGACGGCATCGAGCGAGTCACGCTCGAGTCGCGACGGCGAGGCGTCGCTCGCTGCGTTATCGCGTTCTCCTAATTGGCGCCCTCCTAATTGTTGTCTCTCGCGTCGTTGATCGCCCCCCCCCCGCACTCCCGGGGATAGGCTGTTAATTTATATAATTTTCCGCCGGCCAAGGGGAGGCTGCGGCGGGGCGCTTGTGGACGCTCGCGCGCTTCCGGCCGCTCACCGGAAGACCACCACCTCGCTCGTCGCTGTCTTGAATATAGAACGGCACGTCGCGCGCACGTCTAAAGCCGCGAATAACGCGCTCGCGCTCGCGCGCGCGACCGTTCTTTCCCGACTTTTACATATTTATCGAGCCTCGCATTGTTGTCGCGTCAGACACGAGACGTCGACATTGTCGAGCTCGAAAATCCGTGATATTATATCTGCGAGCGGGCCAGCGCCAAGGATCTGGCCGGGGATCCTGATCCCCCGCCGATCAAAGGATGTCCGCGTGCTTTCATCCGGTCGCTCCGAATCAGCGCGCACTTACAATACGCGCCCGTGACGAACGGCAGGGGGGAAGAGGTGCGCGCAAGCCGCGGAGCGGACGAAATGAACGATTTCACGCGTCGCGACGATACGAGAGCGAGCTTCTCACTCGCGCGACTCCGACAATTCAGCACGCCGCCTTCAACACGTAGCGCGCGTGCAAATTGCGAGTTATCTGCCATCTCGCGCCGTCTCACCTGTCCGTTCGATACATGTTTCGCCGCGCGCTCGTTAACACGCTCGCGATAACGAGTGGCGCTCGCGAAATTCCCGCGCGCGGTTCCGCAGCCGCGCCGCGGCGATCGCGCAGGTGGAGGAGAATAACTCGGGAATAGTCGCGGAATTCGAGGGGGGAAGCGAGCGATTATTCTATCACGACTCGACACCCGATACGACACGCGACGACGACGAGCCCGCTCGGAAGATCGCGGTTTCCCTGCCTGCGCGGAGAGGGAGCTCGCCTTCCTTTCTTCCTTCCGTCAGACCAAGACTGTCTTCTTGGCAAGGACGGACGGGAATCGCGCGTCCCGACCCGGAAGTCCGCGGCGACGTTCGCTTGAAAGCCGGCCGTGTGAAGCCTTCGGTTCGGCCGTCGCGCCCGGAGATTGGCGCCTCCCGGGGCGCGACGAGGTGACGACGAGGTGAAACCAGCACGCTCTCTCGTACTCACCTCGCACCTTCTGCTCGTCCTGCAGCTGCCGCTCCAGGCTGTCCTTGACCTCCCGCTCCCGGAGAACGTCCATTTTCAGCTCGGCTGTAACACACGCAAGGCAATGGGGATTTATTCGAAACGTCGCTGTCGTCTCCTTCCTCCTCTCCCTCCCTCCTCTTCCCTCTCTCTCTCTCTCTCTCTCTCTCTCTCTATCTGTCTGTCTGTCTGTCTGTCGGGCCGCAGGATACGAGGGGCGGCATCATTCAATTCTCCGACTCGGTTGCTCGGGCCCGCACACTCGTTACTTTTAATTGCTCGGTTACTCGGCTCGCGCGACTGCTCAAGACGCCCGAGAGTGTCTCCACCCTCCATGAATAATTACTAGGAATGGTCTCATCTCGCGAGACATCGCCGAGCGAGAATGAGAGCGAGACGGGGAGAGAGCCTCGCTCCCGGAAACGCCGAGGACTCAAAGACCGACCATAGCGAGCGGTTAATTTGACAATAAGAGTCTCTCCCAGTCATCTCCTTCTCCTCCTCCTCCTCCTCCTCCTCCTCCTCGCCCTGCGTATCCTCCCGTCCCCCGTCGTCCGAGAGGTGCTGCGCGCACGGGAGGATATCGCACGGTTGGCTGAGTTCGTGATTAAATCCAATGGCGATGGGCAGACCAGAGCTCGCATAGTTACCTCTAATAGAATTATATTAAGACATGGAGATCCCGTTTCCATCCTCGCCCCTCCCCCTCCCGTCGCCCCGCTCGTACCCGCTCGACTTGCGTTCCTCGTTTCGCGTACACCACTTGCAACGTTCATCTTTGTTCCCTCCTCTCTCTCTCCCCCCCCCCCCTCAGCGCGCACTCACGACTCGCAGAACTCCCCCGTTCCCGTGGGAGCCACCCGCGCTAAATTAGCCATTTCGAATCTCAGCTAGAGGGTCGTTAGGAGGAGTCCAGAAGCTCGTTGAACATCGCTAAGAAACCGTGAACAGCGCTCTCTCTCTCTCTCTCTCTCTCTCTCTCTCTCTCTCTCTCTCGCGCGCGCGCGCGCGCGCGAACGGTGACCAGTTTGCAGTCACTCCGTCGGCGTTGGAACTGACATGTTGAAACAAGCGTAGGCATATAAATGAGAGAATTAGAGAGCGGACAGAGGGAAAGGCGAAGTGAGCGAAACAGCGAGCGTACGCAAATACAAATGACGTCTCGAATTACCGAGCCCCTTCGGAAAAAGTCGCGGCGCGGCGGAGTTGTTTAAGAGGCTGGTGAAATCACTCTTCAGTCGCAGGTAACACGATAAAACGTTTCCGGGCGTTCCATATCGGGCCTGGCTAATTCGCTTTAACGGGAAGAAAAGTACCGCTGCGAAAGGGCACCCTTCTCCCCCTCCCTCTGCCCTCCCTCGCCTCTCAAATTACATCGGTGGCCAATGAGCCACGCAGCTCGTAACGCACGCGAGACGGGTCTCGCCCGGCGAGATCGGTCGTGCTCGGGACGATTCGCAGACTATTCCGTTTATTACTTATCGCGGTTATTAGGGTATTAGCGTCGATGGAAATCGACGGGCGAGCGAGCGAGAGAGAAAGAGAGAGAGAGAGAGAGAGAGAAGAGAGAGAGAGAGAGAGAGAGAGAGAGAGAGAGAGAGAGAGAGAGAGAGTGAGAGAGTCGTCCGGCTGCGAAACGTTATCACCGGCATCACGGCGTCGCTGCGGCGTCCGCCGAGAGCAAATCAGATAAAAGCGCGCGCCGGTAAAATGATATCCACGCTCATTCTCCGCGTACACGCCGCGCGTTTTCACGCCTCTCATCGGGCGAGTTTAATAAAATTCGAAACAACGTTTAATCCGCTTATCACGTTTCGCAGGCTTTTAAAAGACTCCGCGCGCTCGCGCGCGTGCGGCCTCTCCTCGCGTACACGGCTACCGCCGCATTAGCAGCAATTATTCCCCGGCCTCGTCCTCGTCCTCGTCCTCGTCCTCGGCATCGCCCTCTCGTCGTCGTGGATCCAAAAAGTTTCGCGACATACGTCCGGCATCCGTGACGACAAGAGAGCGACGACAAGAGAGCGGCGTGTAAGAGAAGAAAGAGAGAGAGAGAGAGAGAGAGAGAGAGAGAGAAAGGGACAGAGGACGCGGGAGGGAAAGAGGGAAAGAGAGAAAGAGACGGAGCCTGACGGAGAATCAAGCCGGTAGATTAGGTAGGGCCGCGTCTCAGCAGTCTGCCAGCAATTTGAGAGCGTTTGCGAGGTCCATTAACGGCGGTAACTCTTCACGACCGGCCGCCACGAAGATTCAATTTGAATGCTAACCAGAATAGGAAGTTCGCGCCGGGGCCCCGTGCTATATACGCCGTGCGCTGTTCTCTCGCCCCCCCCCTCCCTCACCCCCCCACAGCCCCCGTTATCCCCTCGCCACCCTGTTATTGCCAATTTCGGCGCGTTTCTGCAGCCCACTTTGCGATCGTTTAGATTATCATCTCTCCCGGTTTCTCTTTCTCTCGACGGCCCCGGTGCGCCTTCCACCCCGCCCTCCTCCTCCTCCCCCGTACTTTGTACATTCAGCTGCCCCCCCACCGTCCCGGGCCCCCCGTCCGCCCGTACCCTTCCCCCTCCCCCCGGTTAGGTCGCTCTCAAACGTTTCCGGGGATAATTGAACTTTATTAGAGAGATGGTCGTCGACGAAACACCAGCCCTTGCATCCACCCCGAGGCCCGACGAGGATCAACTGGATCCCGAAGTGCTCGGACGATCACGACCCCGCCGGGTCTTTTTCTCACTCGCGAAAACGCCTCGCGACGCTCGCGCGAGACAGGAACGGCCAAGGGCGGAGGGCAAGGACGCGCGCGCGCGCCGCATCGTTCTCTCCGACGACGGCCGCGGGTGTGTCGCGAAAGAAACAAAGAGACAGAGAGAGAGAGAGAGCGGAGGCTTGAATTCATTTGCAGCGCCGCGCGATCAAATTTGCCCCGAACCGAGCGACACATTGCGTGTGTCTGAAATAATATTGTATCTCATCTGAAATCTCTCTCCTCCTCTCCTGGCGCTTCGCAGGGCGAGTCGCGGCGGGCAGCAGGCGGGACAGGACGGCCGGGAAAAAGTTTGTCGCGATGCCGAAGAAACGGGAAATCAATTATGCCAGCGGGGTCGGGGGGAGGGCGAGGCGAGGGCGACCTTATTGAAATTTGGCTGCGGGGTCGTGAGCATTAAAATTGCAGGGATTAATATAAGCCGCGGTGAGGAAGCGCTTCGCGCGCTCTCTCTCTCTCTGTCTCTCTCTCTCTCTCTCTTGCTCGTCGTAAGGAAATGATTCCGCCGCGCTCGGTTATAAAAGCCCGGGCCGTTCTATCATTCTTATGTCAATTAGACGAGCCCTAATCGCGAGCTGGCTCATAAACCGAGAATTATATCTTTCATTTCAGCGGCCGTGTTCTCGCAAAGCGCGCCTGCGAGAAGCAGCCCCGTTCGCCGACCTCTCGCCGCTCGCTGCGGGCGAGAGAGAGAGAGAGAGAGAGAGAGAGAGAGAGAGAGAGAGAGAGAGAGCGCTTTAGCCGCCGCGGATAGACGGTAATTAATGAGACGAGAACTGTTGTCCGCCGGTCAATTTCGTTTGCCAGTCGACGGACGGGGAAGAGACGTATCGGCGCGAGCCGACCGCTCGGCATATTTCACGTCGCATCTCCGCCGCGCGGCGGCGAGAATATTGAGAGCAGCGACACTCGGCGAAATGATCGCGCGGGAGCGAAGGAGCTTTCCTCGTCTCGTCCTGACGCGCGCAGGTTCCTCGCTCGTAACAGTCGACGGTGTTACCTCGCCTGACCCGGCGGATACATTTCCGAGGGCCGCGCGGCGCTCGTCACGATTTACGAGTTTCTCGCCGGACGCCGGACGATATCGCGCGCCGGCCTAGGAGCGTCGGCGATAATAATTTTCACGGTGGCGCGAGCACTCGCGCGGTAACAATAACGGTGCAACGGAACGTGCATGGCACTGTTACCGGAGCGATTCATGGTTATTGATTAGTATATACGGTCGCAGGAAGACGAGAGAGAGAGAGAGAGAGAGAGAGAGAGAGAGAGAGAGAGAGAGAGAGAGAGACGGGGAGGGGGAGGAGAGCGAGAGAGGCTGCGGTATAATGTTCACAACCCCCGAGGGCTTGTACCACGACGTATACGCGCACACACACACACACGTACACACACACACACACACACACACACATACACACACTTAAATATACGTACACATCTCCACGGAAACATATATATCTCTACGTAGCGTACACTCGACGCTAAGATATTCGCACGGCCCGAGGCGACCCTCAGAAACAACAATGTCAACTTGCCCGCCGCGGCCCGCAATCGTTTGAATAGTATAATGTAGTTTTCGTGTTACAACTCACTCACCCCCGTGTACTAGTCTTGAGCGAGCGCCTACGAAACAGAGCGGCGGTTTCTTTTCGGTCTCTCCTCTTAAAACGTCCGACGACGACGACGACGACGACGACGACGACGACGACGACGACGACGACGTCGCGCGCGCGGCGCGACGACCCCACGAGGAGCGAGCCGAGGGAGAGTCTCTCGAGCGCGGCGCGCGAGATTGGCGGGTATTTATGAATTTAATTTTAACGGATCAAGAGCGGTAATAAAGCGCGGGTAGGAATTAACCGCGGGATTATTTCGGTAATTTACAGCCCCGGGGATCGCGTCTGGTATTCTCTCTTATTTGCATCCGCGATATCCTCGCCGCGCCGCCGAGCGCGTTATCCTTCTTTTCTTCCTTCCTTCCTTCCTTCCTTCCTTCCTTCCTTTCTCCCACCCTTCCTCCTCTTCCCTCGTGCCAAAGGCCCCCCGGAAAGTTTCGGAAAGTGTCGACGTTTCTCTCTTCTCGCGAGTCCCCGAGATGAAATTTTCCTTGCCTTCATTCCCAGCTCGGACAATTTATCGACTCAATTAAGTAATCATGAATATTGAATAATTAATAGAACGAATAGAAGAAACAAACTTTCCTCTTCTCATAATTCGTTTATTACCGCTTGTTGCAGACCCGTCGGAGATCCCGCAAGGACTTGGACATCGTAGCGCGCCGAAGTGGAAATTGAAATTTGATTTCGGTGCCGGGACGACTGTAAGGATCCTTCAAAGAGAGTGGTGGAGGGGGGAGAGGCGGGGGGGAATCGTAGCCCCGCCGGGACAGATTCAAGGTGGGTTTGCGCGCTATGTTCCGAAAGCGCCGATTGTTTTGGTCTCTCGCGGCCGCCGAGATCATACACGCGACTTTGCTTGTCGGACGCGAGCTGACGTAGCCCTTTTGTTTGTTTATGCTTTGCTGCTCCGCCGCGTCGCGCGTGTGTTTCCGTGTCATTGCGGTCGTGAGCGAGTTGCCGTGCGCATCGCTCCCTCGCGAATCTCTTGTCGAATTCTTGTTCGTTAAAAAAACACGTACTTGTCTCGTCGCGCCGCGAGAGTGCAAGTGCAAGTGCAAGTGCCACGCACGGAGCAGCCGCAGGAGGCAAGGATGTTGCATCGGAGGACGCAGGATGCAGGACGCAGGAGACCGAGGAGGACAGCGACGCGTCGTGCATTTCCAGGTACGATCAGTCACTTATCGTGAAGGCGCGTATTAACGAACGTCATCGAGAATAAGGCGACACCCGAGTCGAAATTCAGGTCGGCATTTATATAGCTCGTTGCCGTGCGACAAATAATTACAGCTTCATCAATCTTCGATTGTTCGTTATAAGCCCTGTGCTTATTCTCCGCGGCGCGCGCGACAAGTATCGGCGAAAATGGCTGAGTAACGGCCGGTGTATACGAATCTTTAATTAGTTATGCCCTCAATCAAGGATCGTGAATAATTTATAAATATGAATGCCGGCCTTGCGGAACGTGATGCAAGTGCAAATTACAAAGTGCCAAGACTTTTACGTCTAATAATGCTCCGTGGGCCGCGAGTACGATCTTGTTTACGTCTCCCAAGGCTTTCCTCTCGCTCTTGTTCAGCCTTGTTATTGCGCGGTATCTAAATTTAAATCTTTATTGATAAACGCACACACGGCATTAGTGGACACACGAGTTGTTATCTTTGCCTTTGCAGCTTATCGGCTCTTTTGCCGGGGTTTGTGGTTCTGGGAAAAAAAAAGAAAACTGCGAGTCCCACCGAGCTCCGCGAGAAGAAACAGCAGATTTCGAGAGAATAAAAATGTGTCGCTTTTCTTTTATTCACCTCCCCTCCCCCCTTCTCCTCGACCTTTGTTAGATTATTCAGCATTTGCTCATCTCGCATATTCTATTTGCGCAACTGATAAAGTTACATAATTAATATATTGCCGACTGAATTAACAAATGGAAATTACTAAAAAGAAGAACTTACTTTATTATAAAACTGCTACTATTTTCATGTCGCGATTCTTGTCGCGACGATTGCGAGAAGAGCGAATGTTCGAATAATCGTTATGAACGAGAGCTTCTCCGAGAGCGGCTGAAGAAAGCAGCAATCAATTTGCAGCATCAAGGTAAGCCGTAGGTTGCGCCATATTATAATATCTGAGATGCTCCGTTGATCCTTCAAGTTCGATGCAACTTGCAGGATCGATGTGGAATCAAACTTTCGACTCGGGACATTCGCTGTTCTCTCGGGCGCGCTCAGCTTCACAGGCTTCGACGACGATTTCCCGGGGCGATTTCGATTTTCACGGCTCGACCTCCGAGTCGATCTCCGAGATATGCGCGATATACGTAAATGTTAGAACTATCAAACCGACTCTTTGCCTCTCTGCCGCGATGCTTCTGCTCGATCGCGACAGCACTGGGCCGGATTTTTCCTCGACCTGTGAAAACCGAGGCGTCATCGATCCCTGGCGAGACCAATTAGCGAGATCGATCGAGCCTCGAAGAGAGCCGAGTCTCTCGTTACCACGCTTGAGGCTGCGACTCGTCGCGGTCCAAGCTGCGTCTGCGAGAGCGAGGGACCCGAGAGAGGTGGCCGGACGACCGAAGCGACGGTCTCGAATTTCATAAATTTCGCAGCCTAATCCTCATTAATCCCGATGTTGCACTATTTGCCTACGAGAAGATCCGCCGCGAGACGCGCCGCGCCGCGGGGAGAGCGGCGAGAGCCGCTGGAAACGAGAATATTGTTGTTCCTACCCTCGCATATTACAGCCGAATAATGATTAAGTATATACCGGCGAGTTCTCGTCCTGTCCTCCGGGCACGGGTCCTTGGCGCGGGAGGTTCCTCCCGCTGAATTTCAATTGTCTGCCTATACCGCCGACACGACGATACGACCACGCGCAACTCTCTCGGGAAACATCGTGCGTGGCCTCGCAAGCGAGACATCCAAGGGGATGATTGTTATAACCGAGGCGGCGCGGCGCGGCGCGGCGCGGCGCGGCGAGGTGGGACGGGAGAAAGAAACTTGACGAAACGGAGATCTCGCGCTAACGAGCGCGTCGCAAAAAATGGCAGCTCGCCGAGGCGAGGATTCGCGCGCGAGCTGCCGATAATGTAATAATTAAAAGTTTGCCGCCCCGAGCACTCTCGCGCGCGGCGGCGGCACGGTTTGTGCGACTCGCGGACGACGCCGCTCGGCGGAGGCAATAGTTACCCGACGCGGATTACCGTCCTCGGCTAAGGGCTCTACAAGGGTCTCCCCCGTGCAGGATTTAAGACGGACTTAGCCCTTGTTCCGGTCGCTGACCACTTTGCCTCCCATTAACCATTAACGGATCTAACGAAAATAGGATTAGATCGCCCGCTCGCGTAGCTGTTTGGCACGCCGGTAAAAGTACCGGCGCGCGCGCGTAGGTGGCGCGTTTCGGGTTTCTTGCTCTCTCGCAGCTTCATCGGCGGATTATCGGAGCTTCTTGCCGCGTCGCGTCTTATCGGCGACGCCCGCCGATTATTCCGCCGCCGCGGAGTCGGTTTTGCGCCGCGCGCGACTTATCGCGGATCCTCCTCTCCGGCGCGGCGGGGGGATTATCCTCGTAAAATGCGTCTACCGTCCTTGTTCGTTCGCCGCGCGCGCTGCTTATCGGCCGTGCGAAGAACGAGACGTCGCGCGCGCGCGTCGGAGAGGAGCAGATTTTCCCTACGACGATTCGGCGGGTCAGAAGGGGTCAGAAGGGGTGAGTTGGAATCGTCTCCGCTCGACGAAGCGGCGGGCTCTCGCCGTGATTTCCGTTAACTTTTACGGCGCCGCGGCCGGTGTATCTCTCGTCCTCGTGCGGTTACGAGATACCTCGGTGGTAAAGTTCCCCGACTCGAACTCCACCGCGGCCGATACGCCGAAGAGCGTTTTCGCGTTCCGCGATAATCCCATCCTCGCCGCGCCGCCTCCCCCGGGCCGCCTCCGTCTCGGGGGTTGGGATCCCGGCGGGGGATATCCGGCGGAATGATTGCACATTCGAGTTACACGCAAGCGAGCAAGGACTTGGAACTTTATCGATCCCAGCTTGTGTTGATATTGGACCGACGACGGAGTAACGAGTGTTTAGTTATGAACTGAAACAAGCCGGTCGTTGAATATTTCACGACGAGGCGGAACTTTGCAGTTTGTCTTGAAAAATTAGATAAGGACAGGTTAGATAAGAAGCAGACGCGCGCGCGAATAACTCGAGTCGGCGAGAGAGAGAGAGAGAGAGAGAAAGAGCGGGACAACACGAAAGAGGAGGAGAGGCGGCCCTCTCGGCCGAGGAAGGCGCGCAGATTCGACAGATACGTTTGCTGTATTTACAACGTTGGCCGCGCGCGTCGTTAAATCTAACGTTAAATCGAACGTTAAGTCCGGCGTTAAAACACAGGCCCGGGGAAACTCGGCCTCGGAGAAAACGCGCGCCGACAAGTCCGCTGAACCCGCCGGCCGCTTCCACACGTCCACTTTTCTCTCTCTCTCTCTCTCTCTCTCTCTCTCTCTCTCTCTCCCTCTCTCCCTCTCCCTCCTGCTAACGGCGGGTAACGAGACTGACGCGCCGCAGCGCGGCTGGATCTTTATCATTATTACGACTGTCCGACTGTCTGCGCGTACGCGCATAGCTGATGCGCGCAGCGCAGCGCAGCGCAGCGCAGCGCGCGCGAGAACGAGACATTAATAGCTCGCGATCGTAAAACGCTCGCCGGCGCTGGAGGATTCTTTTTCGACCGTTTATCGAATAATACCTTAACGACCCGCGCGGCTGCGCGTATCCTTTTAACGAGGACGCGCGCGTCCACCTTCCGCTTCCTCTGGCGAATAACGCGCGGCTTAATTGCCGACGGTTTCTCATCAGATATCGGGGATTCCGCCGCTTCCGATAACGGACGAGCGTTTTCGGCGGCGAACGCGTTTTGTTGATTTCAGCAAACGCAAGCGCGTAGTCGCGTGCGCCGGAAACGGCGCGCGAGCTGTAAAATCGGCCGCGGAGCGGCAGCTGCAGTTTCGCCTGCCTTCCTCTTCCGCGGCCTCCGAACAAGCCTCCCTCCCTCCCTCCCTCTCTCTCTCCTCTCTCTCTCTCTCTCTCTCTCTCTCTCTCTCTGTTGCTCTTGGCCCGCGTGTCACTCGAGACCGTAATTAACAATCGTTTTAATGAATTCGCCCGGGCTATCTTCATCTCGGCGCGAGTTGCGCGAGCGGCGACGCGCTCCGAGAGGCGCGTCCAGCAATATAATTGCCCGGTATAAAATGATCATTAAGATTGCCGTTGCCGTGCGCGAAGAACTGTCTCCCTCTTTCGCTGCCTCCGTCCCTCCCTCGCCCCCGTCGCCGCTCGTTATCGCGACGGGGGCAGGTTGCGCGCTCGCGGGGCGAGTGACTCGTCCTCGCGGCCTCTCCGGCAATACGCGGACGGACGCACGTTGGTCGAGCGGAATTTGCGCGTGTGCGTGCGTGCGTGCGTGCGTGCGTGCGTGCGTGCGTGTACGCGAACGTAACTTGCAGATGCGACTCCGAAGATACGAGAACACGCATGGTGCGCGACGCGGGTGGAATGCGCGGTTCTCGTTGGCTTCGTCGACGACGACAACGACGACGAGCGCGCTCCTCCGTTTGCTCAGCCGACGCGACGCGCCGCGCCGCGACGCGAATCGTCCGTAATGTCGCGCGGATGAAAAGCCATGGAGACGTGGTGATAACGGCCTAATGATGGCGGTAATAAAAGTACAAAGAAGCGCCGGTCGGGCGGCGGGGCGGAGGGGGGCGCTTGAAATCGAGGAGACGCGCACAGGTTGCACGCACCGGCCCATCGCGTGAGTGTTGAAAGCGTCGATGGGACTCTCTCTCTCTCTCTCTCTCTCTCTCTCTCTCTCTCTCTCTCTCGCTCTTTTTCCCTCCCGCAACGACAGCCGAGAGTTCTTTCGTCTCGTTTCGCGTCCTGCCTTTCTTTCCGCGAAGCCCGTACGGTCGTAAATAACCGGCCGCTGTAATAAGACATCAGCGAGAGGCTCAGCACCTACGCGCCGATAGCATCTTTATGGACATGACAGTCGGAAGTTGTATATTTTTGTAGATGCACCGCGCGCACGGTGCAGCAACCCACCGGCCATCTCCGAGTCTTCTCCGCGCGAGTGCGATTCTGCCGATTCGCCGAGTCGAGAGAATCGGCAGGGAGGGTGGGTTTCTTCGCGCGGCTTTCCGCCGCAACGCGGAAAGGCGGTCGCGATAATTGATAAGACGGCGGGTTATTAAATGTCCACGTGCACGTGAATGATCGACAGCAGAAGCGGATACGCGAGCGGTCCCAAGGCCGAGACGGAAGGAAAAGAGGGAGCAGGGGAGGAGGGCTAATGCAGAGCACGACGCGCCGTGCGTCACGTCGCGTCGCGTCGCGTCGCGTCGCGTCGCGTCCTTCTCTGTCGCTCGTCACGCTCAAGTACACGCGCGCTCGCGCCTCTCGTCTAATCCTCCGCTGATGTCACGCGAGAAAATTAGCGTCGTAGGCGCGGATTATCGCGCGCATTATCCGCGATTATACGCATTAACTGACGAGGGGGCGTATTTCGAAATCCAATTATCGCGTCACGCGCGAGCGCGCGTGCAGAAAGGAAAAAGGAAGGCACCAAGTACACGCCTCTCTCTCTCTCTCCCTCTCTCTCTCTCTCTCTCTCTCCCTCTCTCTCTCTCTCTCTCTCTTTCCGAGCGACATTTCCTCGCGGCGCGAGATAGTCTTAAAACGCTTCCTCAGCCCCGAAAGCTTCGCTCCCCGTCCGGTTCTTTATATTGTACTTTTATCGAGAGGAGAGCCGGCAATAAAGCCTGCCTTCGTGTGCTCTGCCCGCTCTCTCTCTCTCTCTCTCTCTTTCTCTCTTCAGTTCTCGAGCGCTCTCCGAGCGACGGCTCTCCGTCGCGAATCGAAGCGGTCGCGTCGAGTTGTAACAAAATATTCGTTCCTCGCGGCAATAAACGACGTCGTTAACGACACACACAGTGTTCCCCCGTGCTCTTTGTACTTGCCTCGGTCTCTCTCGCTCTTGGGCTCGCGCACGAGCGCGGCCGTTACTACTGCCCTTTTATTGCCGGTAAATTACACGCTTTATTCGGCCGCGCGACGACCCGAAAGCAAACTATATAATTGAACGGTAGTTAAAACTGCGGTAGGTCAAGTTCCTCCTTTTTATCCCGGCCTGCTCGCCTCGTATCGCTTTCTCTTCCTCATCGCCGTCGTAGTTTGCCGCGTCCCTCTCTCTCTCTCTCTCTCTCTCGCTCGCTCGCTCGCTCGCTCGCTCTCATCCCCTCATCCCTCTCGTGTTTCGTTTCCGTCGCGTTTTATTCCGAGCGTCGCTCACGTCGATACCGTGCGACGACGATGGCGGCGTCGCGACGTTTTCTTCGTAATTAATTTTTTTTCCTCCCCGCCGGGGCGATCTTATCCACGCGAGTCCGATCCGCGCGCGCGCGAGCGGGCGGGCGGGCGGGCGATTTTAATTTAATTCCGCGGAAAACGCGGCAAATTAATTTACATCGCGGCGATCCCGTGCGACGTCGCGGCCGCGCCGACTGATTACTGAATACGTACGAAAATTGCGATAATGCGCGATGCGTGCGTGTACGCGACGCCGGAATTACGCTGAAATTACCGCCACCGGGAGCGTAATTAATTTCGATCGTTATCGCGCGGAATCGGGACCGTTCCGAGAAGGGAAGGTGCGCGAGGGAGAGGCATATGCGCTGTCTCTCCCCCCTTCACTCTCTCTCTCTCTCTCTCTCTCTCTCTCTCTCTCGCTCGCTCGCTCACTCGCTCTCGCTGGTTCCGCGAGCGAGGCTCTCCGCGAAGCCTCCGAGAGAGAGAGAGAGAGAGAGAGAGAGAGAGAGAGAGAGAGAGACGGAAAGAGAAAGAGAGAAGCGATGACACTTAAATACCGGCAACGATAAAATCCACCATGGTGGAACAAAGTCTCCGAGAGGGAGAAAGAGCGAGCGAGCGAGAGCGAGAGGACGAGAAGAGAGAAGGAAACGGCTCCGCCGCGCGGCGCCGAGAGACGCCGTAAATTTTCGGTTTATAAACGTCGTCGATGCGAAATCACCCGAGACGGGGGTATTCTTTCCGCGTGGAGGCTGCGCCGGACTCTTCCCCGCGCGCGCGCGCGTGTGTGTGCGTGTGTCTGTGCGTCTGTGCGTGTACATTGTACCGGCCATTCTGTTACTTAATTCTCAAGCGTCCGCGAGCCTCGTACGAGACGACGACGGCCGACGCGGCGCGGCGCGGCGCGGCGCGGCGTGACGATCGAGTGTCGGGATCGATGTCTTCGCGATCGTTAAATCCAGGATTTAAGTGACACCCCGACGCGTCGTGCGGAGACGTCGTCGCGCGGTTTATCGTTGTACCTCGCGCCTTTTTCCCGCGGGCTGAGATCTTTTCCGAGATCGCGTTGAGAAAAACGCGCCGACGACGCGACGGCTCGTTAAGATCGAGTCCTCCGCCGATCGCCGAGATCCTCATGATCCTTTGACCAGGATCACGTCGCGCGGCGTGACTACTCGCCTGTCCGCCCTGTACCGCGAAGAGAGGAGGTGGGGGGGGGGGGGGGGGAAGGAGAGTTTAGAACGTTCTTTAGGATGTCACCAAGGGACGAGAATTATTTGGCCGCCGGAGAAACACAGATATTTCGCTGTGCCGACGCGAAAGTCCTGCGCGAAGGAGGAACGAGCTGCGACGCGCTCCGAGCGCGAGGGAAGGCGGTCCGTGGCGCTCCTTTTATTGTTAAATAAATAATCAACTAGTTGTTGCCCGTGTTGGGCATAATTTATTAGCCTCGCTAGCACCATCGAGCCGCTTCCCTCTTAAATTCTTTCCTCTCCGTTTCTCTCCGCTTCTTCGCTACCGCCTCCTCTCCCTCCTCCTCCTCCTTCTCTTGTTCCCGCTGCTGCTGCTGCTGCTGCTGCTGCTGCGCTGCCGCTGGCTCCTTGGGGTCCTCACGGTGTGCACCTTCCGCGCGCACCAGCCGTCCTCGTTCGCAGCTCGTTCCCCGTAGCGGCTTCTCGCGACGTACGAGGAGGAGGAGGAGGAGGAGGAGGAGGGGGAGAGAGAGGAGGTTTCAGGCCGTTTGTTCCCTCAGTTTTCGCCTTTGCTCGCCCTCCTGCGATTCCTTTTGTCCCGGCTCGCACGGTCTCTCGTGCGGCGTACAGGGCGTCGGTGGCTTACGCCGAGAATACGAGTCCGGTCGTCCCCTCCTGCCCCCCTTCCCCCTCCCCCACCGCGCTTTCTTTAATTGACAATCCGCCCGCGCCGGTGTCTCCAGGTGGGAACGCGTCGACATCCACGGCGCGCTTCGTATCGCGACATCGTATTGTCCCCGCGTTTTTACCCCCGCGCTCTCTCCTTTCTCTTCCGCAACGGAGAGAGCGAGATAGCGAGATACCTCTCCTCTCACCGTATGCATGCGTGCGAGCGTGCGTGCGTGCGTGCGTGCGAGCGAACGCGGATACCGTGGGTGCACCGCGTACGCCGAGAGCTTGCGGTCCCCTCGCTATTTACGTGTAACAACCTGGGCCCACCCTGACCCGGGCGCCGAGAAGTCTCATTAGAGACGCTCCTTTCCTCGGCATCGAGGACAGAGCTGGAACTCGGCCGCCGATGGAACGAGTCGCGGGGCTCGAGAGGACGAGAGGGAGAGCGAGCGAGCGTAGTTAACCGATTACTGGAAGAAGCTTCATTCCCGAGACGACTGCTCAGCCGCTGCGCGCGCTAGACCAGACTTAATTAATTACGCGGTGCGGGCTAACGGCACGGCGAGAAAAACGGCGGAATAAAGTTAACGTGATTTATGGGCGGTAATAGGTCGGAGGATTGTACGCCGCGGTGTACAATCGCCGGATGTGTAATGAGCGGTCGATGCGCCTCTCGCGTCTGTCTCGCTCCTCCCGGACAATTTGTAGCCGTTGCCGGGGCCCGAGCCCGGGCCCCCGGGCTCCTGAGAGTTATAAAGGCGCAGGGGGGGAGGCTCGTGTCGCGCGCCCCGGGAGGGTGCCGCGGTCGCGCCGCTAGTTCCGCTCGCGAGGATACCCAAAAAGCATACACGATCGAGTTGTCTGCCGGTGGAAGGCGCAACAAGAAACGGCACCCTCGTCAAGCGGCACGGGGACGCGAGGAACGGAGGGAGGGAGAGAGAGCGAGCGAGCGACGGGAGTTACGATTTCGCCCTCCCTCCTCCCGCTCGCTCTTTGGCGATAATGTTCCCTTTCGCCATTTAGGCCCGATCATCCTTCTCTTCCTCCCCCCTTGCCCGCCTCCGCTTTGTGCTCGTTCTCCGGCTCACGGTCTCTCTCCCTCTCTCTCTCTCTCTCTCTCTCTCTCTCTCGCGAGCAGCGCCGGCGTTCTCGCGAATTCTCCTCTCGACCGGAGGGCGACGGGGAGGGGGCTCCGTTCCAGAGGTAATTAAATATCTGTGGCCCGGCCGCGCCGGCCGAATGCGCTACCTTAACGATTGTCTCTGGGTCAGAGGTCAGCTCTTCCACAAACTCGCAGCCGACGCGGCCACACGAGCGCTAAGAATCCTCTCTCTCTCTCTGTCTCTCGCTCCCTTATGAGATACGCTCGTGTAGTATCGTAAGTATATACGAGGACGCGCGCGAGAGCAAGCACCACGTCATCGACGGCGGCGTCGGCGGCGGCGGCGGCGGCGGCTGCGAAGCGGCACGAAAAATAGCATGGGAACTATTATGCTTATTAAGGTGGAAAGTAATAAATTATAGGCGGCTAATAATGGGAACCGCGTGAGGCGTAATTGATGTATGCAGAGGAAGTTGTTCGGTCTGGCACCGTACGCTGCTCGCGGATGTGCGCGTAAACTGCACACTTACGTTGCATACAACGCGTACAGCGCGCGGAAAATTTTTAATAACGCACAGAGAGAGAGAGGGAGAGAGAGAAGGAGAGAGGAGCCGGCTCTCCCGAGTTTCCTCCCTCTCTCTTTTTCGGGAGACCGCCGTCTCCTTCACACACGTGGCCGGCTCGAAGTACGAAAACTGTGTCGTGCGCGCGCGGGCGTTCCCTACGTTCCACCTTGCGTTCCTACCTGAGAGAGCGGATCAACGCGCCGCGCGCGCGCGCGCGCGCGCGGGTTTCTTTGCCTCCCTCGGGGCGATAAAGGTGCCAGCTATTTATTGCCAAGCGCCACCATATAACGATTGCCCGAGACGCGTCGCGACCCGCGCGTCCGAGGGGACAGGCGTCTGCCTGTGACGAGGTCAATAAACCGATTCCGCTCTCTTAATTAAATCCGTGGTAGACAATATCGCTGTTAATTGAAGCAAACAGTCGACGCAGTAAAATCGCGCGCGGCGCGATTGCCAAGTGACGCAGAAACTCGCCCCGTAAAACGCCGCGTCGCCCGCGCGGCGCAGCTCGGCACAGCTCGGCGCAGCGACGGGCAAGGGGGCTCCCCCCTCTCGCGAAACGATCATTATCGTAAAGCGCTATTTTGGCAGCGAGAGAGAGAGAGAGAGAGAGACGAGTCGAATTGCGAGCGGTTTGATTGAATTCCGCAATGCACAAGCGAGATGGAGGTGTGACGCTCTCGACGGTTCGGAACACACTCGATGGCTTATCGATTCGTGTACGCGATAAGGCGGACGACGGTGAGCGAGGAGAGGATGCCAAGGGGGAGGGCAGGTACAGAGGGAGGGAAAAAAAGGAGCGTGCCGCCGATACACGTGTGCGTACATAGTTTGCGCGATAATGGCTGCTCGCCGGGCGATATAGAGATAGCCCCGCTTGGGCCAAGCTATCTCCGCGCGCGACGAGGGGGCCGGGGAGGGGGGGTGGAGGACGGGAGGGTCGCCGGTTGGCAGGGTTAAGCATAAATCAATCAGTCTGTATTGTGCTGCGAGCCGAGAGGAGGCAACCGCCGCCGGCTCGCGAACGTCTCGAAAGCTCACGGTAGGTGGACGGCCGGGACGTTTGTATCAACATTTCTGTTTGCACTGCGAAATATTTACGCCCGCGCGTTACCGCGCGCGCAGACGGAGGGCTGAGGAGGAGTCGTCGGTCACCCCGAAGAGCCCTGATGGGAGAGGGGCGACCACGCGGATGTTTAGGCGCGCGACGTCGGACGCTGCGCGAAAGCTCGCACGCGATTTCGCCGTAATTTAATGTTCAGGCATTATTTATTTATTCATTTGTTTATTCATTTACGAGATCGCTCTTTATATACGCTAGGAAAAAAATGCAGTATCTCTAACAAAACTGTTTAGTTGAGGTTGATTTTTTAATAGCGACCAAATATCTTGTTTTGTATAACAAAATATTTAGTTGCCTCAACTAAACATATTTTTCCGCTTTGTTCTCTGGACCAAATGATTTTGTTCTTAGACTTCGTATATAAAAATTAAGCTTTCTAGTTATTTTATCCATAAAAATTATCCATAATAACGGAATATTATTTTACACAAACTAAAATAACTAATAATGTCCAATGGATACTATTTTGTCTTTCTGTGCACTAAAATTTAGATTTTATATATCAAAAGAAAATTGCAGTATTTATAACAAAATTCATGTAGTTAAAGCTTTTTGGTTGCTGCAACAAAAGTATTACGTTATACGAACAAATCGTGATCAAACAAGATATTCGTTTACAGGAACTGAACAGTTTTGTCGGGCCCATATTTTAACCAAATTATTTTGCTGTTACAACACAATTTTCGTTCACGCAACGACACATTCTTCCTAGTGTCACGCGATTTTTTATCAGGAGAGGCCGCGCGAAATTCCGCACGTTACCCCGCTGTACTTGAAAATTCCTCGGCGATTCGGCCGTTGAAGAAAAGCACGAGGCGACCGGCGCGGCGGCGAGATCCTTCTTCTAATCAGCCGCGCGATCTCGCGCGATTATCGAGACGCGATGACGCGTGCGAGAGACGCGCGCAGCGTGGAGAACGAGACCTGGTCTCGTTTGTATCTGGTCTCCTGCGTGTACAGCACGACAGCGGCGCCGGTGATTCGCGTTTTCATTCGTAAACGCGACGATAGCCGCTCTCGACATACATCGCCGCGCGTCGCCGTGCCGCATCGCCGCTCGCGGTAATAGGATTTCACGTGAAGAGCAGCCTCCCAGGCGGCGGCGGCCAAAAATCGCACACGAGTTTATACGCGCAGCGAGAGGCGCTCTCTCGAAAGCCGCTACCGTGCTGCGGGCGCAGGCCGACGGGGCGGGGGCGGGGGTGAGGGGGAGACGGAGAGAGAGAGAGAGAGGTACAAAGAAAACGAGGGGGGACGAGGAAAGTGACGGAGAACAAGGTGGACCGAAGCGAGCGAGAGAGAGAGAGAGAGGGGGGGAAGGGGGAGGGAGAGGAGGAAGAAGGCCACAAAGGGGCAGCGGCGGATCCACAGGCGAGCCGCGGGGAGGGGGGGAGCTTCCGAGGGAGAAGAGGAGAGACGTCGGGACTCCTACAATTTTAATTAACCCGGGTACCGGGCGCACAGAGGCCGATCGCGGCGATCGAATCGGGTGCACGATCTACAAGGAATCTACATAAGATCCTCCACTCGCGGCTACAACTCAATCCCCTCTTTATATTCCGCTCTCGGGGAGCCTTTAACCGGGCTCCCGGGCCCCGCGCGCAGCGCACAATCCTCGGCTCGGGCCCCGTCCTCTCGTCTCCTCGTGCTCGTCGCCGTGCTCCCCCTCGCGTTCTCCAGCGAGCCGCTCCTACGCCTTTCCGTATCTCGCGGAGGATCGAAGATAGTAGCCTCATTGCCGCGCTGGCTCCTCACCAGGATCTCGCCGGGCTCCTCATATTGTCCTTGGTGCGGCATGTAACTTACCGGCGGCGGCGAGAGCTGGGCAGAGGAGAGGAGGAGGAGAGAGAGAGAGAGAGAGAGAAAACGGCCCCCCTCTCTCTCTTTCTCTTTCTTCCTTCCATCCTCGCGCTCCTCCTTGGGGCGCTCTCCTCCGAAGGTGCCGCGCGCATCGGAAAGCATCGGAGGTGCGTGCGTAACGAGCAAATATTTGAACGATAAATGAGAACGGCGGGCATCTTCCGTGAAGAAGAACGGACGGAATCGTCACACGCGCGGCACGTCCTTTTTCTCTTTCCTCGCGGGGCGGCGGTCCTTATCCTTCTCCAATTGAACGACGACGACGAGGAGGAGGAGGAGAAATAAACCGCCGGGTCTTCGCGAGACTTTTCTAGCTTGCGTTTTATTGACACACCTGATTACACGGCGCCGACGACGAAAAATCGCCAGGGTGGGAGGAGAGGGGCAATCGAGGAAGGAAGGAGAGAGAGAGAGAGAGAGAGAGGACGCTGGTGTGGGCGAACGGCTGGTTAAGCGTCGTTGAGCGTCGATTCCGGGACGATCTTCTCCGATCAAGCGGCGGACCGCAAGCGTCGCGACAACAAAGTTGTCCGATCTCACGCGCTCTCTCGGCGATTTTCGCGCGCGCGTCGCCTCGGTCGTTCGCTCGGCACGTAACACGCAACGCTCGAGCGAGCCCTCCTCGCCCGTAATGAGACCGTCGCGGTTTGCGAGCGGCCGAGCGAGAGCAGCGCCTGTGTTTGCGCCGTGGAGCGCGTCGTCGCGCGTAGAAAAATGCACACGTCTCGCGACGTATTAGCGCGTTTGCGAGAGCCGATCGCGACGCGAAGGGATAAACGCTTCCAGATCGCCGGCTTGGCGATCGCGCGCGCCCCGCTCTTTTTAGAATGTCGATGACGTTCCTTCTCCCTCCCTCTCCCTCCTCTCTCTCTTGCGCGCGCGCGCGCGCGCGATTCCGCAGGATCTCCGGTAGAAACAGGCCGGCCGTGCGAGAGAGACCCGCTGACAAAGACGAATAATATCGATAATATTCCGCGTCGAAGGCATCCCGTCCGGATTGGCTTAAAACCTATGTGCACACACGCGCGCGCGCGTGTGTGTGTGTGTGTGTGTGTGTGTGGATGCGACGCACGTACGACGGAGCTCGGATCGTGCCGACGGAGATACGGATGCACCCATACGGCGAAGGTTGGTAACACGATAGTGGCCGTATGTAAAACCATCTGGTGTAAAACGAGCTGCTGGCTCGTTCGAGTATTAAATCGGGCCTCTCTTACTCTCTTTCCGACTTCGCCCTTGCGGCCCCGCCGCCCCCGCCCCCGCCCCCGCCCCCGCCTCCGTCGTCGTCGTCGTCGTCGTCGTCGGCTGCCTGCGTCGCGCTCTTTTTTCCTCCCTTCCTCCTCCCTGTCCATACATCGCGCAGCGCCCTTTATCCGCTAACACACACACACACACACACACACACTTCCTCCTCCGGCTTCCCGCGCGCTCCCTTTTCCCTTTTCCCCGGCTGTCGATCGGCCGCAGCTCGCGCTGAAAGTCTTTCCGTCGTGGAGCGCGCGCCCGCCCGCGTACGTAACGCGCGGAATCTGTTAAGCCGACCAGCAATAAACCGCGCCGCGCCGCACATTCCGAGCTTAACGTCGCAGCGCGCCGCGAAATGAACTCGTTAACGTTCACGTGTCCGATGGCCGATGGCGAGTCGGCCCCGGCCGATCGAACGTCCCTTCGTATTAAAGTCCGCGCGCTTATTGGGCCGGTCAAGAAGTCGCGCGGCGAGAAAAAAGCCCGCTGCGAGATCGCGATACGCGGGGCTGGCTCGATCCGCCGCGTGAGCAAGCAACGAGTCGCGGACCACCGCGGCAACGGGCAGAAGAATGCTCCCCCGTGCGAGAAACTGTGCTCTGTACCCTGAAGAACCTTTATGTCGCGGCGTCGTCGTCGTTTGCGCGAGAGAAAAGAAAAATTCCTCCCGTTCATGAAAAATTGAATCGGAGACTGGAACTGCGTCGGTCAGAGTGACTTGTCGTCGTCGTCGTCGTCGTCGTCGAGGACGAGTCCAGCGGCAGTTTGGGGAACATCGTCGCCGAGAGCGGCGGCAAGAGGAATTACGCGAGTGAATCGCGAGGAGGAGGCCACGGTGTCTCGAGTCTGTCGGTTCAATCACCGTGTCGCGAGGGCAGCGCGGCGTCGAAGGGCCATCGGCCATGGCAGCGTGGTCGGTTTCTTTTTATCGGCTCGTCTTCTGCGTCGGCGAACGCATGCGACGGGAGACGCTGCTTAAGCGCCGCCGACGGGGACCGCGATGCCCCGGCATTCCTAACGTTAAGACCGGCAAACGCATTAGTTAACGGCCCTGAAAATGACACTTTGTATCGGCTAATGGCTAATTAAAGTCCCGGGGTTACGTTTCGCGCGGAATTTATTAAACGCGCCGCTGCGACGCGCGACTCTGGCCGGCTCGCGCGTTTATGGGGATCCGCCACTTAAAACCCGCGAAAACGCAGATAAGAGCGGCCGTGCGCTCTTCTCCTGGGACCGCCGGCCGAAGATTGCGCCGCGTCGACTCTCTCTCTCTCTCTCTCTCTCTCTCTCTCTCTCTCTCTCTATCTCTCTCTTTTTCCCAGCCCGAGCCGTGGAAGATTCACGCCCGCGAATGCGCCGCGACGGTCCGCGACTCCGTATCCGAGCGATAACGCCGAGCGTTATCGCTCAATCGGGTCATGATTTCGACGAGAGAAGTTCCTTGAGAGACAGAGACGGACTATAAAAATGACGAAGGCTGAGAATAACGATCATTGCCGATGGCGAAAGCAGAGGCGGATGTGGCCGATCGATGTTACAGCTGGCGCGGGGGGGAAATTGAGAAACTGCTTCTCCTCGCGCTTCGAGCGCGAGAAAAAAGACACGGCGTCGACGTTTTTCCCAGCTCTCTCTCGCACGTATTCGTCGCAGAGCCGCGATCGCGTCTCTCTCTCTCTCTCGTCTACTCGCGAAAGCACAGCTCGGCGTTGCGTGCCGTTTCGCGCTCGTAAATGCGGCTTTTTATTCGTGATAATATCCCCGCCTCCTCTCTCGCTCGCTCTCTCTCTCTCTCTCTCTCGCTCTCTCGCTCCCGCTCGCCTGAACGCATCTGCGGGAAATCGGCGATTACGGCGCGATACACACGTCGTCCCTTGCAGTCACACTCGTGGCGGTGCACGATACGGCGACTCGATAATGCGACCGTCTCGTATTGTTGGTAGCGCTGACAATTAACGACTACAATGACGACTCGTTTGTACGTAATGACACGTAAGTGACTACGCGCGCGGCCGTTTGTACGCGTTATCGTCCTTTTGATCGCGGAGTGACTTTTTTCCCCACTCGTCGTACTCGGCGTGCTCGTCGTAATAATAAAACTGCTCCGAAGATACTCTCTGATCGATATCGCGTAAACGCCGCGGCGATTTGCATCGTGAGAGACGTCTGGCTTATCGCGGTTAATCCCGCCCAGGTTCTCGAGCAATCCCGACGCGTGAGAGACGCGCTCCCGCGCTTTTCCGCGCTCGTTTGCCTTTCTTTGTGTCCCTCTCTCTCCCTCTCTCGCTCGCTCGCTCGCTCGCTCGCTCCTCTTCCTTTTACGCCTCGCGCGCGCGCGCGTTCCGTGATCCTCGCAGCGAGAGATCCCACGGAGCGGAGATATTTAATAATAACGCCGGCCGATTTATCACGCGGCTTAATGAGAAAGAAGCCGTATGCTGGCCGTCATCTCACGGCGCGCCGACTCGTCGTTTCTTAATGGAGCCTGCCTGCATTCATCGTGACCAATCCACGTCGCAAACTCTATCCACCGGCTACGCGCTCCGCGCGCGGCAACGACATTGAAATTTATTCGCGGACTCGCTCGCGGACAAGCGCGGGCTGACGGATCGCGCCCGCCTGTGCGTGCGAATATTTCCAAAATTGCACGTCGCGGCGGGCGGGGGAGGGGGAGGGGGAGAGGGTGCGAATACACACCTCGGACTAACGTTGCAACGCGCAACGGGGGGGGAACCTCTCTCGCGGGGCGGTAATTTCACACGCGCGTCGAAGGATAAATTGAACGACAAGCAAATTGCAAATTGATCGCACACACTTAATGGCCGCCTGCGCGTGCATCGATGTAAATGACGATTGTTGCCCCGTTGGAGCGCCGATCTTTCCCCTGCACGGGAAACGTCTCCACGTACATGTTGTGTGTGGCGCAGCAGGAGCGAGAGAGGAGCAGAAGCGCGAAAAGGAGAAGACGCGGCGCGGGCGCGGCGCGGCGCGGCGGTTGAGGCCCGCAGCGGAGGGGCGAGATAGGCGGGGGGCGAGCGGGTGAAGGAGGGAGGGCGAGGGGCTCGTCGACGGGACAGGGACTAATGCCTCTTAATGCGGTTCTGGGCGAGCTGGGAGATAATGAAATTGTGGAGAGCGGCCTCAAGTGTCTTAAGAAAGCCCCGCCACTGACCTTTCTCGTAGTTGATTTGCCTCTCCTGCTGCCTCGCGTTGTCGGCCGCGACCTTGAGCAGGCCCTGGATATTCCTCAGCAGGGTCTCCGTACTCGAGACCGAGGGGTCCTGGGCGCCCTGAGACACGGCGACCGCCGCTGAGGCTATCTGCGAGTAGTTGAGGGCCTGAGGACTTTCCGAGCCCGGCGCCGGCAGCGGCAGGTTCTCCGGCACGTCCGACAAATCTGAAAGCACAAGATTTCCGAGGCTCGTTACTCCTCCCTCTTCCTCTGGCTGAGACGGCCCCGCGGGTATCGCGACCTTCCGACGCGCATCTCAGTACTCGAGCTCGCGACGCCGGCGATAAGAGTTGCAGAGGCTCGCCGCGTTGGTAAATCTTCGCACGATGCGGCCGGTGCGTTTTCGCAGTTGCAGCGTCCTCTCGCCGGCGGGACGCCGCGCGGCGCGACGGCGGGGAAGGCGGAAAAAAGGAACACCGAAATGATATAATTCGCGCGCGATCGCCGGACAACGTCCGAGAGCGGGAGGGGCCGCGGCGAAAACACGACTACGTGTAGGAGACTTGTATATCGCGTGCGTGTCCCGGATCGTAATCTCGCGACGACACTTGTACCCTGCTCGCGCCACTTTTTGATTTAACGTCAACGTGCGCGCGGGAGACTTATAAGATTCCAGCGGATCCGCCGCTACACCGACGAGCGCGCCCGCGATTAGTCGACCTCTCTCGGCGCAGCCGGCTGTTAGCATCTCGTGGTTCGAAACAAATGGCCGACGACGACGACGTACGACGACGACGACGACGAGATGCTCTGAAGTTCCTCGAGGGGAAATCTCGCTCGCGGAGAGACGGAGAGACGAGAGACGGAGCTTTCACTCGACGCGATAATGGACAATGATCATTCGGGCCGCCGCCGCAGTGGGAATCACAAAAAAGAAGGGGTGAGAAAGAACTCCGACTCAGAGTCGGTGCGGAGCGATATGCGTCGCGTTCTCAGCGGAGCACTGCTTCGCAAACTGGCGCGCGCGCTCTTAAATTCCCCTGAATCCAGCAGACGCGCGAGTTTGACAAGCGCTCGCGGTGCAGCTTCCTCCGCTTGAACCGTCTCTCCGTGCGATGTCTCGGCCCGCCCGGAGCGGAGAAATTCGGCGTGCGCTTTACGACTTTGACGCATGCGAATATGTGAATATTATTATGCTTTATTATTACGTTATACAGCAAAAAAATATAACTTATCGGCTGGAATCCACAGCGCGCGTGCAAAGCCGACTGCTATCGTGCCGGAGTCGGTCTCGCCCACTCTCCGCCAAGGTCGTCCCGTCGAAAAGTTTATCTGCGCTCTCGCTTGCTCCGCCAAGCCAAACGGGGACCACCGGCGCGATGTAAATCCATCGTCGTCGATATCACAGCTATCCGTCTCCTCCATCAGCCGTGGGAGTAGGTCAGGACCGGACCCCCGGCTCGCGCCGGTGTATGCGCTGTCTCTCACGACAACCTCTCCGCTCGCCGCACGCCTTGACACGTCGCGTCGGTCTTTGGAGAGCGCACGTGCTCTTCTCCTCTCTCTCTCTTCTCTCTTCTCTCCCTCTCCTGCGTCTCTCTTCTTCTCCGTTCGAGGAAGGATCCGCCGAGGGCGAGGGGTCGGCCGAGGAAGAGTCAGGCGTGGTCCCTTATGAGTCTTATTGCCGAGAGAGGCCGTAAGAGCGGCGCCTGTCTCGACAAAGACGTCTGCGTGGTTCTCCGGGCCACACTAAGTAGACCGCTCGACGCCCACAGCGCAGGCTTTAGGCCCGGCTTGCTTATTGGCGGATGATATGTGCTTTATTGTATCGTCTTTTAGATTATCTACGTGCGCACCTATCAACGCGCGCGCCAACGCAATCAGGTTTAGCTTATTGCCGCTGGCCTGGTTTATAAGCTGCGGAACTGCGAGCGCGAGAGAGGAAGTGCAAAGCATTTCGGTCCGTCCCCGGCACTCTTTGATAAAGCGAGGCGACGCTGCTTTTTTCGTCTGAGACTTCGTCTGCTGCTACCTGCAGCTTCATGCCCTCATCTCTCTTCTCTCCTCTCTCTCTCTCTCTCTCTTTCCCCCTCCTTCTCTCTCTCTTTTCTCCCTCTTTGCGGCTCGTCGTCGGGGAGCCGCGCCGCTGCATCTTCCACACCCGGCCCCCATTAATAAGTTATCAGGAGATGAGGAAGCGGATCACTTGGCCGGTCTCTCCGCGCCAGAGCGAATGCATGAGTCTGTGGACCGGGCCGTCGCTCCTTCCAGAACCGGATGCCACCTGCCACGGCGCGACGAAAACGCGCAGCCAAGCATCGCGACTTCCCGCGTGCGCCATGTCGACTAACAAGGCGCAAGAGAGAACGAGGAAGTGAAGGAGGCATAGTAGGCATGGAGCGGGCAGACTGCCAAAGGAGGGTTGTCGCACGTGATTGAAGAACAGCGGACCCAGAGAGAGAAGGAGGGAGCGAGAGGAAAGAGAAAACAAATAGTCTCGCACGCGTCGACCATCGGACGGCACGGCCGGCGGCGGCGAAATCGCACTCGCGATGATCGATTCCGAGAAGACGCGAGCAGATAGTGGGCGTCGTCGTTTCTCATTAAATCAAACTGACTTCACGGCGTTACACTCCCACGGGCCCATCTTCGCTACGGGCGTAACGGTTGGCCAGCTCGGTCGATCTCGCCGGAGACGGCTCCTGCGAGAGCCACGCCCGAGAGCCCCCCCCCGCCACGTGGAGAGAATCACTCGGCCCCCGGTCACCTGCCCCGCCCGCCGGCACCCGCCCCCACCCCCCCCCGCCCCCCCCGCACCGACGCGCCCCCCGCCCAATCCTCCCCCCCCGACCTCCCCCCCACCCGCACTAGCGGGAGAGCCACGTCACCCACCCCCGAGCAGACGCCACCGACGCCAGGAAGAGCCACCCCCTGCCAGCCGCATGCGCCTCAGCCACACCGCCCTCCGCCCCCCCCCGCCGCCCCCCCCCCACGCCACGGCTCGCCGTGCACCGGCCCCGCACCCAAATCCCCACCACCGGCCCCGCGCCCGCCAAGTGCGCCCCGCCCCTGCGGCACCTTTATCGTCCTAACTCGTGTCCCCTTCGCGGAATTTCAGGGCCCCACGCTAATTCGAGGGGTTACACACACCGCGGGAGTCCCTGTAAATTTGCCGCGGTCCCCCCGCCGGTCGCGCCCAGCGCGGCGCTTTTCCCCGCTGGCGCGCAGGACGTCCGCAGGACGATGTTATGATTTCTGTGAATTGCGGCTCTCGACGAGAGAGGCGACTGCGTGTCCGGAATCTCGCGCGGTCGGGGGACGAGGGGGCCAGAAGGAAATTAATTAAGACAACGCGCGCGAGAGACGATCGAGCCCCCCCGCGCGGCCCCCGCCGCTCCTCGTCGCCCCCTGCTTCATCTGTCTTCTTTTTCTTCCTCCTCTTGTTCGTTTCCGTCTCTTGTTCGTCTCCTCGCGGACGGCGAGGCGATGCGGATGCGCGCGCGCGGGACTTTCCGTGGAACGGCTCTCGGCTCACGTCCATTAATCGGAGAGAGAGAGAGAGAGAGAGAGAGAGAGAGAGCCGGCCAATTAACATGCCGCGGCGCGACAATGGCCCGGTCGATTAGGAATCAAAATGATTATGACGCTCGGCTGAATCGGAGCGCCGGGACGGAGCAAGGATGGCGATACAAAGCTCCCTCGGACGGAGAGATTCTATCTCCCGATCCATCTTTCATTAGAAAAACGAAACTAAATATCGAAGACGCGCAGTCTAATGATCGCTTTGGCCCGACAGTGGCGCTTCTCGCCGAGGAGAGGCCGTCCCTCCGGCGGAGGAGGCGCGCGAGGCGCCCTCCCGAATCGCGGGAGGTGACTCGCGCGGGTGTCGCGCGAGTCGACGATCGCGTCGGGGATTTCCTCGCCGAATGTGTCGCATCTCGCAGCTCAACGATCGGCCACGCGATTGAACACGCGCGCATCGCAGCTTGTGCATCGCGACTTGGCAACCGCTGCGCGACGTGTTTCTCGGAGAGCACGATGGAAGACGAATCCCGAGAGGCGCATCCCTCGCGCTCTCTCTCTCTCTCTCTCTCTCTCTCTCGCGCGCGCGCGCGCCCTTCCTTTCTCTCTTTCGGTAGAGCGATGATGGATGAGAGGGCCTGACCCGCCAGTCGTCTCGAAGAACTCGTCTTTAAACGCGGCGTGTCCGGCAAAATCGATATAATTATTTGACGAGCACGAATCCCCCTTCTCCTCCTCCTCCTCCTCCTCCTCCTCCTCCTTGTCTCTCGAGTCGAAATCCGGCCTTTCGACTCTGCTCGAGCGTCAAAGCGAACGGGAAGCGGCGCGCGCGCGCGCGCGCGCGCGCTACTCCTTTCACCGGCTTTCTAATTGATTGCGAGCGATCGACCGCTCTATCAGGCTCTATAAATACCCCGAGCGATGGGAGAGCGAGAGCGAGATTCCGGAGGAATCGCTCGGCCCACTGGTCGTACCTTCGTCCTTTTCGTTGTCGTCCTCGAGGTCCTCCGACAGATTGTCGTCCTCCTCCTCGTCGTCTTGAGAACGATGCGACGCTCCCGCCTCGCTTCCGGAGTGCTCGCCCACGCTTCCGCTTCCCGCAGTTTTCGACAGATTTAGAACCGGGCTGTGGCCGTTGGAGGAGCCTGCAAAAAGCGCGATACCGCGGCCGGTTTAATGAAGGATGTAAATTCTCATCGCGTTTGCTACGAGGTGCATTCATTCTCCCCTCTACATGCGACACACGCATGCACGCACATATACACACACACACACACACACACACATACACATGCTCGGGGGGTGTCGATACGTCCGGGCGGAATCGAGTCGCGTTCGCGTCCATGTATCTAGCCGACGCGCGATAACGCCGCGAGAGCGGCGTCAATCTCTCCCGAGGAGCGGGTTCGGTTGCGGCGCGCGAAGGACGAGAAGCGCGTCCATCGAGCGGACTGACAAGTTGATGGATTTTATTTGCCTCCGCGCATCCCCGTTTAGACGAGAACAAGCGGACTATCCACTTTCCGAATCCTCTCTCTCTCTCTCTCTCTCCCGCACCATCTCTCCCTTTCTCTGCCTTCCCACCCCCTCCCTCTCTCTCTCTCTCTCTCTCTTCCTCTCTTTTGCCTCGGCGCGGACGACCACCGCCTCTTTCTCTCTTTCCGCATCCCTTTTTCCTCGCCCCGACCGACCTAAGCGCGGACTCGCTCGCGCGCGCGCGCGTATTTGATATCCTAGTATTTTAATCCTGACATAGATAGATACTGTTTGGGCAACGGTCGTCCGCGCTGACGCATTGCTCCGGGGCTCCGCTCCGTGATCTCACGAGTACCGCGGAACGAGTACGTCGGCGACGGACGCGGCGCGGGGAAGCGGCGAGGCCGTTCACACGTACGCGCCCGGAGCGGAGCGTGTTGTTGTTGTTGTTGTTGTAGAGCTCGTTGGCCGTTGAAAGAGAAGGGTCGCGGTTTTCTCGGCTCTTGCCGGCACGATCTAATGAATCGTACATCTTTTACGTTAAATTGACTCCTACACCACCACCAGCCGGGCTACCACGCTGCAGGCTGAAAAGCTCGGCAGCGCGCGCGCGCGCAGAGGGGTCCTCGCGTGAAGCGTAATCCGATCCGACCGCTGGTAATTGCGCGCGTGCACGGAAATACGCGAGAGAAAGAGAGATACGCGCACGTACCGTCGCGCGCGAGGATTCCGAGGGAGCTGCCTGCTCAGGAGGGGGGGGGGCAGATTCCCGATGGCGAGGTCGACATTTTCCTCGGCGCGGCCCGAGCTCGGTTAAGCGCGCGATTTCCAAGCGATCGAGAGAGAAAGAGACAGAGATAGAGAGGGAAGAGAGAGAGAGAGAGAGAGAAGTCGAAAAAACGGCCGGACGGCGCGGCGTCTCGGGCGGAGGTCGGCCCGTCTCACGGAAGATAAAGGGTTCCATCAGACGGATTATAATATTATAGGGAATCAGAAAGAGAGAGGCCGGACCGCGACAGGACGTAACCCGATATCGGACTTAATCTGCGGGATCCTAAACGCCCGGGACACACTCGGCTCGTCCGCTGCGCGGGGCGAAGCGGCGGCGCTGGAGGAAGCGGGGGGGGGGAAGGGGGGGGGAGGATCGAAAAGGTAGAAATACAGAAAAGGACGAGCACGAGAGGCGCGCGCGCGCGCGCGGTGCCGTGTCGCGGTCAAAAATCTTTCTGCGCCGCTTGACTCTCGGCGTCCGCGCGTCGATCGAACGTAGCCCGGAGCCCCGGACGATTAAGGATCTCGCGTTACCGACTTAATCCAGTTGACAGGCGCCGTGACGACGCGCAGGTAGGCGCAGGCAGGCAGGCAGGCAGGCAGGCAGGCAGAGATGGGAATACGAGAAACGAACGCTGCGGGAAATTGTAGGCGACCGCGCGGAACCGCCGAGATATCTCGCGAGCGCGAACGAGAGAGCGGAGAGGAGAGCTTGTTCGATCGGCTCTCTCGTGCTCGGCTAACTTGGTCAACCGGTATCCCCCGCGCCCTCCCCGAGACCCCGACGATACCAAGTTTGACGGAAAGCCCGAAACTTCCCTCCAAAGTATCGCGCCTTCCGACTGTCGTCTCTCTCGCCGCGCTTGATTCGTGGATCTCGCAAAGAGAGCCGCGTCTCGCCTGATCACGTCGTACCGATTACGGGTTCAAGTGCAGAAAATTCGCACGAGAGAGCGAGGCGGATGCGCAGACAGATGTACGAGTGCGTGGAGTCACTGATGGCGAGCGACGCGACTTTTCCACGCGCGACCGTAGCGGGGATCGACCGGCGCGAAATCGGAACGAAATGTCGAGCATGCGAGCGCGCGGTGCATGTATGCATTCGCTTACGTAAGCTTACCATTGTGCGAGCTGAGGTCCCTGGGTTTGTGGTCCAAAGCCAGCGCTCTCTCGGCGTCGCCCCTCTCCTCTCGGAGCCTGCAATAGAGAAGGAGAGAGAAAAGAAAGGTTTCCGTATTATAATCCGGGGCGGGTGGGGGATTTAAGTCGAGCGAGCGAGCGAGCGAGCGCGCGAAAGGTGGGCGGACTCCGCTCTGTGTGTATGTGAGCCATGTGTGTGTGTGTGTGCATGTACGGGTATTAATTAAATAATTATTCTAGTCGCTGGGCAAGGGATTCGCGCGTAGGAAGATAAGTGCCGGCGGGATCTCTCGTTCCTGTTGCTCAGCGCGGCCGCGCCGCCGCTGTCACCCCCGTGCACCCCCTGTATCATCGCTCTTAATCGCTTCGTTTTGCACGCGCGGCGCACACTCGCTCGAGACGCTCCGCGCGAGCCGCGCGGAGACGACACGGACGTGCGCGGCGGTATCGTCGGCCGAGCCGAAACTCGAGCCGACGGTAAATTAGCAAGATTTAAGCGGTAAGCGGTAATAAAAAGCTCTTGCGCTTGGCGAACGATTTATCCCCGCGAGAGGACAACGAAAGGGAGAGAGAGAGAGAGAGAGAGAGAGAGAGAGAGAGAGAGACAGACAGACAGACAGACAGGTCTCTCTTGCGAGACCGCGGCGAATTTGCGTTCCGCATGCGCGCGAGAGAGTCTCCGCGAGTCTCGCTTCTCCGTATTTTACTTCGATTTCCCCGAGTGTCCGGGTTTTACGAGGTCGGCGCTCGTTAATGCGACTTTACGTTCCCGCGCCACGGAACTTTTAATCTTGGCTTTATATTGTTTGGCACTCGTGCCCTCCGGGCCCGTCGCGGCTTACCCGAGAATCGTTAAGATTTCTGTCCCGATGTTGCGGCGCGCATTAAGAAGCGAGCGAGGATCGCGAGGAATCGGGCGTTCCCGTCGTAAAGCCGCGGTAAGCGGGAAACGAGCGAGATAAAAGCTCCTTACGAAATTACAGTTTTGCCGTCGTCCTCCCAGCGTCGCCGCGACAAGGAAGGAGAGACAAAGCGAGAGAGAGAGAGAGAGAGAGAGAGAGAGAGAGAGAGAGAGAGAGAGAAGGAGAGAGAAAAAAAAACGACTCCACCTCGTGGCGAGAATTCCCCGTGGCGATCGAAACGAAATTATAATCGGCGTCGTCGCCGTCGCACGCCTCGCGTTCGAGCGCCTCTGTCTCGCGAGAGCGGTCGGGGAGAAAATAATTTTCGGACAAAGTTTCACACAGTACAAGCACACTTTGAGCGTCGAGCGCCACGGAGGGCGATTCCTTAATCGCGCGTAAAGAGTTGAGGGCGAGGGCGACCCTCGACGAGCGCGGAACAAGGGAGGGAGAGACCTGCCGCCGCCGCGGCTTTTATCGCGAGGTTTATAGCGGAGGTCATCCACGTAGTCGCGGATTTATTTTGCAAGGAGCCCAGAGAAGAGAGAGTGAGAGAGAGAGAGAGAGAACGCGAAATGGACGCGTCCCCCGAGTGATTAGGCTCTTTCACCGCGCGCCGTATTCTCTCTCTCTCTCTCTCTCTCTCTCTTCTTCCTCCTCTTGTCTTGCCTCCCCGCCATTTTTCTCTTCTCTCGTACTCGACTCACCAAATTATTCTCCCGGGTATACTTTTTCCGACTTCCACCGGCTGCGGTTCGCGGCGGCGGGCGGGCGGGGGAGGGGAGGAGGGGGCGCCTCTTTCGCACCTCGAATCGAACCGCGGACCATTAAGTAAGAAGTTAATATCATTAAACATAATATTGGGCGCATCTGGGAGCCGCAGAGCACTTACCGACCCCTCCGTCCACAGCCCCCCCTCCCTCCCCCGCGGCACCCCCGTCCCGTGTGCTCCGCCGTTCGCCGCAAAACCCTCTTGTCTCACGGCCCCACGCTTCGTTTCTGCACCGCGAACTCGCTCGGCCGCCCCCCTCATCCCTCTACGACCGCTTCGCTCCTTTTCACCCGCGCCCGCGCCCCCGCCCACCCTTAATTTTTTAATGAGAAAATGCTTTCAAAGAGCCGGAGAGAAATACTGTGTCTACGGGCGATAAGTTACAGCGGCGTTAAGGGAAACGGAGAGCGGCGCCTTTATGTGTGTGCGACGCGCGGGCCGCGAAATCTAAAGAGATTCTCCGGCGAGAAGGATATACTCGCGGGAGGGTTTCTCGCGATCCGGGGAGGGGGAGAGGGAGGAGGAGAATAGTCGCAAACGAGGACGATCGGTCAAGAAATGGACAGACTCGTAGAGTTCGCTCGTAGAGAGGACCACAGAGAGAGAGAGAGAGAAAGAGAGAGAGAGAGAGAGAGAGAGAAATCCCCGGGAGTCGCAACGAGCGGCAACCCCCCTCCGCCGCCCTCGAGACGTCGTGGCGATTTAATTTCGATGATAATTAAGCCTTAATTGGTAATACGAGTCCATTAAGACACAGCGCGTATTCTCTTTCGCGACGACAGACATCGCCGGCCGAGCGACGAACCGGGTGGAACGTCGTCGAACATGGCGAGGGGGAGGGGGAGGGGAGCGGGAGGGGCGAAGGGGTGGCGAAGGCGAAAACGAGAAGGAGCGGGAACGGGGAGAAAGACGGAGCGCAGCGCGGCGCAGCGCCGAGTCGATTCATTTAGACGTCGCGGCCTTGCAATAACCGGCAACGAACCGGGGTTATTAAATTTGTAATTAGTCGAATATTACGTTCGACGTCGCGGCGCTCGCCGTGCCTACGTCTATGGTTACTGCCGCCGCGGCGGCGTCCGCGAATTTTCGCGTGTACGTGCGCCCGCGTGAATACGTTAATACGTGTTACGGGTTTCATTATGCGCGCGTAATACGGCTCCTACGCTCACGGATCTCGACGATACGCGAATAATTAGTGATCGCGGCCCTACGTCGGCCCTGGTGCGAGTGAGAGCGAGCGAGAGAGAGAGAGAGAGAGAGGAAAGAACCGTTTCCTCGACGTCTCGACGAGGAATAACGAGGCGCGCCGTATCCAGCAGTCGAAATTACAGCCTAGTTTGCCCCGAAGGGGCAAAGCCAAAGCGAACGTTTATATTAAATTCGCTCGCACCGCCGCGATAATTAATTCGCTGATAAATAATCGCGCGCTGATAAATAATCGCGAGGCTGCCCCACCGACGAGTCGTCGTCGTCGTCGTCGTCGTCGTCGTCGTCCGTCGTCGTCGTCGTCGTCGTCGTCGTCGTCATCGTCGTCGTCGTCGCCGTGGCCCGGCATCGCCCACGCTTTGCGCGAAACTAATAAGCCGCGCCGAAAACGCGCGCCCTTCTGTATCTTTGGCTTTAATTTTGACTCGGTAATGATGGACTCGGCGGGGATTCCCTCCCCGACGCTCAGAAACGGCCGGCTCGAACAGCGGGAGTTCATTAAGAGGCGGCGTTTCGAAGGCCGAGAGAGGAGAGCGAGAGAGAGAGAGAGAGAGAGAGAGAGAGAGAGAGAGAGAGAGAGAGAGAGAGAGATTCCAGATCACCTCGCGAAACGGAAATGGCTCGCAGCGAACCCGCGAGCGGCCGGAGGGGAGGGGGGGGTGAACCCCGCCACCACCGGTCCGATAATACGCGTCCTCCCGCTCCGTCCCTCTTCACCGCGATTCTCCGCTCGGCCGTATTTTTCCGGCATTCCGCCGGAGAGACGTATGTTTTTTCGGTCGCTTTGACGTTTTCGATCAAAACGGGCCGCTGCGAACAATGGGGGGTGGGATTTCCGCGTCCACCAAACGCATCGTGCGCATAACGCATCCGATAATGACGATAGCAATTGTAATTTCGGCACGACAAAGGGCCTCTGTAAAATGGCGAAGGTATGTCCCCGCGCTCTTCGATCCCGGGACGCGCGCGGCCGTCCAACAGCTTTTTTAATAAACGATGCACGTGCCATCGGCGTTCCAGCATTCACATACGCCAATGAATTTTTATCGCGACGCGTCGCGCATGTCGTCGCGTGTAAACGTGCTTTTTTTCCCGCGCCTTGTCTGTCTCTGTCGCTGGTCTCTCTCTTTTTTTTTTTGTTGTTTTTCGGCGATGCCTAAATCGCGAGTCTCCAATTATTCGGCGTGTTTATCCCGTTATCGAGTAACCCGGCCGTCCCCCTTCGCTCTCTCTCTCTCTTTCTCTCTCTTTGCCCCCCTTGTCGCTGCCCCTCGCTCCTCGGCGGCGACCGCGGCCGGAAACATCGTGATCGACGGCGCTGTTACATTCGTACATCCACCTCGGGCGACCCGCTGGAAAGTGTATTTGCCCGGCAGGTGCTAATTGAAATGAAAATTTTAATCGCCGTCGAAAAAAACTGCAACCTGCTTTGCATACGATTAATTTTTCAGGGGACACGCTGAAACATTTCGCTGCGTGCCAACTAATATTTCACGGTATCGAACTGTTAATGGTGCCGGGGGAGGGGGAAAAAGAGAAAACACGCACAGCTCGCGCGGTGGAAATTCGACGTGAAATTTCGTAATCGTTCGTTAATTCCACGTGCACAATTAATCCCGCGGCCGGCCTTCGAAGAGCTTCACGTGAGACCGCACGCGTACACGGCGTGTGTGTGTGTGTGTGTATATATATATATATATATATATATCGAGGGTGATGCGGCGGCGGTCTCTTCGTAGATATTTCAGAGTCGCAATAATAAACGAGCCGGATTCGCGAGAAGGGTTGTAACGCGATCCGAAACCCGCGCGTCCGTCCGGGAGTGAAAATTCCACCCTTAGGACCGTGACATTCGAGGCGAAAGGGGTTCCGCGACACTTTCTCTCCCTCGCCGTCCCTGCCTCGTAACGAGTGTCCTCATCGTGGACGAGAGAGAGAGAGAGAGAGAGAGAGAGAGAGAGCAGGACTGCCGAGAGAAAGGACACCTTCCCGTTGCGATTGTAAAACAATATCTTCTCTCGAGTATTGGCGGGTATGACGAGTCAGGGAAGCGACGTCCGCGTTTAATCCGACGGCGAGCTACAGCGGCGGCGCGGCGGTCTCTCGCCTCGAAGATATACGATTTCGATCGGACGTGAGGGAGGGAGGCGCGGTCTAACTGGAACAAACGTACGAGCGCGGCCGGGGCCGGGGCGGAGGCGGGAGAAAGAGGCGAACTTAATTCGGCAACGCGCGCGACGGGGACCATAAATTACTCCCGGAAAGTCCGGGAGATTTCTCCCGTCGACGTGCTGCGCGAGCTGCTCGAGAGAACTCCCGGCGCCTACCTTGGCGCGCGAAGGGAACGGATTCGAATTACAAACGATGCCGTCGCCGACAAAAAGGGCCTAGGGCGTGTTCCCCGTGTGTCTGTGATCCTTACAGATATTATCCGGCATATCGCGCGAGACGGACAACATTTATCAAACCCGCGTGCGCGCGTGGAAAGCCGCCTCCTCTCTTTCTATCTGTCCCCCTTCTCTCTCCCTCTCTCTCTCTCTCTCTCTCTCTCTCTTCAGCTCTCGCTCCGCTACCGAATTCAATCAGCGGATGCCTGACATTCCCGGAACGTCGATGAAGCGAACGAAATAAGACGTGTCTTCCGACCCTCTGACACATTAATTTTTGATCGTCCTTGATTCCGCGCCGAGTATTCCCGCCGCGCGGAGGAGTAGTCACTCGCGCGCGCGCACGCGCGCGCTCACTCCGGGGCGGGAGTGTTTACCGTCGGGGAACTCTCGCCGCGGATTCCTCGAAATTCGGAAAACAACGAAGGGAACACATTTTTCCTCGGCGCAATATAAATTGGAAGCTCCGCGGTGGAGTAACGCTCCGCGGTACGAAGCTCGCGCGAGCCGGCCGGCTGCTATCTCGTATTTTCAACCAAAGCGCCGAATGCATCTCTAATAAACATTTCTCGCTGCGGAATTTGTCTATCGGAAAATAATCGCCGGCAGAGAGTATTCGGCATCATCGTAAAATCTATAAACACCACCACGCCGCCGGAGTGCGCGGCGCGTCGAGTGACTGCAACGCAGCGCGCGCGAGGAGAGCGCCTCTTAGGAACGCACAGAGCCGTACAGAATCGCAAATAACCGGCGCGTCGAGCCGATGTAAAAGCGAGAGAGAGAGAGAAGGAACGAGAAAAGGGGAAAAAGCCGAGGCGAGACACTCGCCGCGCTTTTTCGCCGCGCGTTCGACAGCCGACCCATCCCCCCTCCCCCTCGCGCCCTCTCCCCCTTTTTCTCCCCCTGTCGTCCTTTTTTTTTGTTTTTTTTTAATTCGTCCCCGTCATTTCGAGCGATGCAGGACGCGCGCGACGGCCGGCAGGCTACCGTAACTAACTCGACATGAATCCTCCCTCGCGCCTTGCCGCGCCGCTCGTAACGAGTCGTGATAAATGACACGTGATCGCCCGGACGACGATTGAGATTAATTTGGCGGCGCGCGTCTTGCGATTGACTTTGACGCGCGCACAATCGGCGCGGCGGCGGCTCGCGGCTCTGAAATCACTCGGCGAGCCGAGATAATAGCGACGCGGACGATTCGCGACGCGCGCGCGCGGACAATTCCGCGGCGGAGTCGTCGTCGTCGTCCCCCCCCTCCCCCCTCCCCCTCCCCCCAGGGACGGGGACTCGGAATTATTCGGAGAAATCGATAAGCGCGGCGAAGGAAAGAGGAGAGCGAAAGATCAACCGGCGGCGGAAGGAGATGGCCCCTCCTTTCGTTTCGACGTACCGGCGAACCGGGCTAATTATGTATCCCCTGCGGGACCCCCGCGGACAGGAAATGAGACTCTCCGAGTTCCTATCCGCGCTCTGTGTGCGTGTACATACATACGTCATATACATATATATATATATATATACATAAATATGTGTGTGTGTGTGTGTATTTATATGTACACCCGCACATCCCACGAGCGGCGCCGGATACGCAGAGCCGTGCGACTTCCAGTCGCTCGCAAGTGGAAACGCAGTTGGATTAAACCCGGCCGAAGGGGGGATCAGATACGACGGCGGCGATAACCTCCGACTTTATCCTCGCGCGGGACAGCGGTTTAATTAGACGACGCCCGAGATTCGCCTAGAAATGTTGATTGAGCTAAATTGTTTCCTCGAGGCCACGCGGCCCGGCCGCCCGCGCCGTCTCCGCCGCCCAAGGGGGATACCTAGGCCCGTTCCGGGGGTGCTAAGGAGACAATGCTGATTAAGCGACGAGATAAGCGGCTGTTTAGTCAAACGGCGGGACTACGGGATCGCTTCGACGGCCCGATTGTCTCGCAGCACCGCCTCGGATTTCGGGATCGCTCGCTCGGTTTCAGCCGTCACGGGGGGAGGGGGGGAGCTCGTTAATTCGCGAGCGCGGAGAGGACTCGGCGCAGGAGCGACTGGTCTCTTCCGCGCGGCTATGAATATGCATCGGGACGTACGACGCGAGAGGCGGGAAGAAAAAGAGAGCGGGATCGCGCGGAGAAAAACAGTGCCGTCGCTGCGATTGAATTTTCCGCCGCTCGCCCGGCAGAACGGAGTGCGAGCGGGGAAGAGTCGCGTGAGTGTGCGCGGGGGAGGGGGGGAGTGGGTCTTCGGCGAGTTGAACTCGGGTTCAAGCGAGTCCTGGGGGTTGGACCTTGATGCAAGACCTGGATGAGTGTTTCGACGGATGACTGTTTTCGCTCGCCGTGCGTAACAGAAGGCACGACGACGACGACGACGACGACGACGACGACGACGCGGCGACACGGGCGTTAATATGCGAGCTCGTAACTCGCTAACTTTCGTAAATAGAGGGACGCGTCGGCGGAGCGATCTTTCTGTCATCGAACCGCCCAAGTTCGGCGAGCACTTGTCGGAACGGCAGTTAGAATGGAAATAGAACAGTGGCGTGCGCGGCGCAGGGAGAAAGGAGGAGGCAATAGGAGAGACAGAGAGAGCCGTTCTCTCTTGACCGACGAGCGGAAATTTCGCCAGAGCGCTTTTCCGCGAAATTTCCAATTCCAAATGACGAGCATAATTTCATTTCGGATCATAATTTTATTTTCGTCAGAATCAAATTTGCTTTAAAAATCCGCTTGGAATTCGTTTGGAATTGTTACTTTTGAAATTCGCCGTCGAAAAGTCCAAGATGAAGAACATTTGCCAGTTTTCGTAAAACTTTCCGCACGTTTCCGATTTATTCGTCGCATCCACCATGTGGAATTTTCAAGTTCACCCTCTCGAACAAAGCAGTCCCAAGAAGCTGCCAATTTTGGAAGTAGCCAATCGTGTCGGAAATATCTTTCCTCAAAACGCGGCGTCGCGTTTCCGCCCGTCAACTCGCGCGTGACGGTTGGACGAGCTCGGTCGCTTACACGCGAGATAAGAAGCCCGCTTAACGCTGCGCGCCCCTTCGACAAAACACCGCTCTCAGCGCGTGTGTACTCGAAAATCTATCGTCAATCGGGACTCTCCTCTCGGCGAGATCGAAGATATACGCTGCGTGAGACGCATCGGCGTCGCTCGTGTGTGAAGTGACGCCCGCGAAAAGCGGCTGCGTGGGAAATTCGCGAGCGCATCGAGAGGACTCGCGCCGCGGCCCCGCGTGAGCGGGAAAAGGTGATTTTTCGCCTCGCCGCCGATGGGAGATTTGTCCCCCCGCTAAAGGCCGGTTGTTCCAACTTCTTGATGAATTAACTGATACACTGAGAGAAAAGTGTATGATATTTGGAACTATAACAGTAACTAAATTATAGTCCGAAATATCATATTTATAGTAAGTATTATCATAATATCGGTAATAATTACGATATAGGCGTAGTATAACCAACCATGTAATATTTTTACTAAGAATTATAGTAAGTTAAACTGAAATTATTGTATGGATACAAATATAAAATGGTAGGTAAAGTGACTCTTTTGTATAGTCAATATTACCAGAATATTTGCTAAATGATGACAGATGTAACTATATGAATATTAAATCTCACTATATTTGTGAATGAGAAGTTACCATATATGTGGTAAGAGTAACTAAACAATTATTTCAGACAATCATTGACTATATATTTGTGTTTATTCTACTTTCTATTTTGCAGGTTCCACGAACCTGCGACCGCGAATAAAAATATGGTTGACGCCAAAATGAACTATAAAATACAGTGAGATTATAGTTAATTCAACTATATTTTTCTATCAGTGCAGTTAAGTCATACGTTCATCCTTCGTTTTTCCTCCAATTTAGAGAGACAGAGATAAGGTAAATGTCCCAGTAACCGGACGTTGTTTAAGGTCGTCACAAAAAATACAATATATAACATCAAGAATAGTTTTGATATAAATATTTACATTTATTCGAAAACCTAAGATCCTCTCAAGTGGAGAAAAATGATTTAAATGTCTATTATTAATGAGATATTTACACACAAGTAATGAAGCGCATTAATGTAGCAGTGGCCGGACAGTTGAAATAAATTATGTTCGGATATATTTGTCCCAGTGTCTGACCGCAATTAGAAAATAGAAGAATGTGTGCTAAAGGGAAATAATATAAATCGAGATGCTACCCTCTTCTAACGAGTTTAAGAAACGATTGACCATTATTTCGCCAAACCATAGATGCATGCTTACTTAATTAATTTTTATTTTAACACAAAAGTATCAAGCTGACTCGCAAGATTTTCTCTCCAACTAATCGCGAAATATTGGAGTTCTTTTACAAAATAATTATTTTACTTTCATTCATTATTGTTAAAATAAATTATTATTATTGTCAAAATAAATAGTGAATATTTTTTCTCAAAGTGATCGGATACTGGGATGTGTCCGGTCACTGGGACGTTTACCTGGTACGATTTAACTGTATGAGTCAACTCACTCTTAGGGCACAAGCTGGAACAACTTGCGTGTCCTAAGAGACGAAATCTCCCGTTGGCCGCGCGATGTCGCGGCCTCGAGAAGGACTACGCTGACGACTCGAGAAAAGATGGAAACTGCCGAATGCGTCGTTCTTACGCGAGCTCCCGTTAATATTGAATGCGCCGCGTGATACAAGCGCGACTGGACAGAGCGATAGAGCGACCGCGCGACCGGCGTATTAGGTTTCCGTAATAAAGTGTAATGCGTAAGACAAGCCCCGGAGTGGAGAAGCTCGTTAACAGATAGCGCTCTGAGTGCACCGGCACTATGCGTCATACATCAGAAATGACGTTCGGGGTAGTACGCGAGGTAGGGGTGGCTAGAAAGGGTCTGAATTATGAAACGGACCCGCCCGATTCTCGAGGAATGCTACCGCGCGCGCGGAACACACGCTCGCGCTCGCGCTCGCGCTCGCGCGCGCGCGCGCGCCAGAGTGCGCCATGTTGCGCGCGCGGCTTAAGCAACACGGCGCGTAACACGGCCAATTTGTATTTTAACGAACCGCTTTTTATACTCGCCGCTCTTTTACGGTCTCTCGTAAAACACTAGCCGCGGAAATAAAAGAACGCCGCGCGAAACTACGATCATTACCGGATTCGCCCGCTCTTCGCCGTATTATTTAAGACGCATCGCGCGCGCGCGCGCGCGCGAGGCGAGAGGGAGAGAAGGCGAGGGGAGAAAAAAGAATGACGCGCGCCGCTGAGTTTTCGTCTCGCCGGGAAAGCGACCGTCATCGCCTTCGTCCCCCTCGTCCTCCTTGCCGCTCCTCCGCCCACCCTCCCGTCTCGCCCCTCGCGGATGCAAGGGGCGGCGGCACTCTCGGCCGCGGCTTATCCACCCCCCCGTGTGTTCCATCATCGCCCTGCGCGCGCGCGCGCGCGCGCTCTCTCGCCTCGAGAGCATTTTTCAATTCCGCGAAACTTTACGATAGGCATCTCCCCCCCGAGGTACGGGCGAGCGCGCGCGCCGCGAGAAACATTTGTACATAAATCTGAAAATTATGACCTTCGCGCCCCGCTCCTCGCGCAGCCTGCGCGCGGCTCGCACCACCACCCCATCGGGAAGCAGCCGGGGCATATGCCTGCCAACGCGTAACGGAGAGATAACCGCGCCCCGACCCCTCGACGCACTCACTCACTCGCACGCACGCACGCACGCACGCACGCACGCACGCACGCACGCACGCACGCACGCGAGCGCCGCGATCTTGGCGACGGGGACGCGGGGATGCATTCTCGTCGGCCTATAACGGCCAGTATAAATTAGAATCAGTGGAAAATAAAAATCACTTTCCAGCATTGCGGCGGCCGAGCGGCGGGGATCGGCCGATTAGAGGGGTTGTTATCGGCCCGCGGTCGTTGCCGAGGCCGATCTCTCTTCTCTCCCGGCGACGTGGAAAAAAGGCAAACGATACGAACGGAGAGACAGAGGTCGCGAAGGGTGCGCGAAGAGAGGGGGGGTGGGGATACGGACGAGATAGAGAAAGGAAGATAGAGCATGATGGGGCTTATCGCGGTTTCGGATGGAGTCAATCTGCGGGGGTTGCCGGCGAATCGCCGGGGCGTTTTTACCCCAATTCCGCAGTCCCTCGTGGAGCTTTTTGCGCGTCCCGAGCAAGCCGTCGCTTTTTTCACGCGCGCGCGACGATTCCGCCGCTCTCTCTCCCTCTCTCTCTCTCTCTCTCTCTCTCTCTCTCTCTCTCTCTCTCTCTCTCTCTCTCTCTCTCTCTTTCCGCGGTGGATCGAAAGGAACCTTTGCGATCGCTCGCGCGACAGCTCGCGATACCGCCCCCCTCCGTCCCTCCGAAACCCTCGCGGCTTTTAGCCGCTATCTGCTTCGTATTTTACGGCGCGCGAGGTGGCGTCGTCGAGATCCACCGCCACGGCGGAGTAGATAAAGCGCTCGTCGGCCGGACGGACACGGAGCCGGCGCGCGTTCCCTCTCCTTTCGCTGCGAGTGAGCGGCCGCGCGGTGCTTTGCGCGAAAAAGGACGCGGGATAACGTCTCGAAGCGGCGAGACTTCAATCGCGGGGGATTAAAATCGAAATCGAGTCGAGGGGACGTGGAGTGAATCAATTCTTCCGAAAGAGAGAGGGGGGGTACGAAGGGAGGGAAGAGAGAGAGAGAGAGAGAGAGAGCAAGAGCGAGAGACGAGCTCGACATTCGGCGCGCTATCGATTAGACGGTATATCGGAACCACGTGCGCACACATAAATAATTCCATTGCGATTTACCCCTTTTCGTATCGTCGCCCCGAGGCCGGGGGGGACGAGATGCAAGGCGCACGAGCGCGCGGGGGTTGTCGTGGCGCAGCGCGGCGCGGCGCGGTTCTGTTCGGGGTTCGGCGACGATAAGTCTCCGGTTCGATCGCTGCTCTTTCTCTCTCTCTCTCTCTCTCTCTCTCTCTCCCTCGGCCTCTTTCTCCCCTGAACGCTCTCCTGAACGCCTCGATGCTCAGCCGGCAGGCAAAACGCAAATAAACTCACGGATACCGGCCCCTCGCCGCAGCCTCCGACGCCGCCAGCCAACCAACCACCCACTCACCCTGCCCCACCCTGTCCTGCCTTGCCATTCCTCGCCCGGCGGCCGCCCTCTCGTCGCGTATCCGGGAGAGTACATATTCAAGAAAAATACGCCGTGAGAAGAGAAATCGAAAGTCATCGCGCGAGAGGGATGATCGCGCGTGCGATCGCGGGGCGGCCGCGCTTCGCTCCCGCCAAGTCGCGCACGAATTTCGCACGAAGAATAATCTCTTCCTTGGACAGTCAGTAAAACCTTCCTCCGCGAGCACCGAAGCCCGCGTAGACTTCTTTCCACAGAGTGTTGGTTTTTAATAAGAATTAATTCGTAAACACGGCATAAATATTCCAGTCCCCGTGTAGAGTCGATAATCGAAGTGCCCGAGACTTGTCCGAGTTCGCTTCTCTCCTCTTCCTTTCTCTCCGGAGGGAAGATTGTTAATTCGATGAAAAAAAAAGTTGCTCTGGGAACGAGAGAGGGAATCTGATCGATGGATAATGCGATAAAACGCTCGTGATCCCCCGCTCTCTTTTCCCCTCCCCTTCTCTCGCGATGAATGCGTACGTACACGACGCAACAACGACGACAACGACGACGGCGACGACGAGTGTGCGAAAATATACGCGTAAAAGGGCGCTTATCGGGTTTGCGCAAGAATAGGATTCGACGACGCTTCCGAAAGCCATAACCGAAACGGTAACCGCCACCCTCTGACTGATCGAACTTATTCTTTTCCTTCGTCCCCCCTCCTCGCCCCTCGCACCCGGGCTTCGAGTTCCAGCGATAATATTTGAAGGGCGGGGGTCGGGATGGCGGGGTGCGTCATTTTTCTGGAAAATTGAATAGACAAAATCGAATATTTGCCTACTCAGCCGACGATTCTCTCCCTATGTCGCTCTCGCGATTCCTGCGATGGAAATCGCGCGTCTTCACGTCGAGAGGTGGAGGAGGCGGAGGACGACCTGATCGAAATCGTCGTCGTCGTCGTCGTCGTCGTCGTTACCGTCGCCGCGACGGACCTCGGACGTCGTCGGCCCTTCGCGGGGAAAGAGAAAAAGTCGACGGATTTTTCTCCGTCGAGGCGTACATTCAATTCACGCGCGGTATCCGTCCGTACACTCGCTCGCTCGCTCGCTCGTGCAAAAATAAATAGAGAAAGAAAGAAAGAGAGAGAGAGAGCGAGAGAGAGCGAGAGGGAGACGCCAGGAGAGAGTGTTTAATCACCGTTTATTAACACCAAACAAGATGACACTCGCTCCCTTCGCCTCGCACCTTGGCGCGCTTTCTCATCAACCTACGCTTAATTTCTAACCCTTCCGCGCCGGAGAGCGGAGCGAAGCGCCGCCAAGGGGTGGGAAGGGAAGGGAAGCGAGAAGGGAAGGCGGTGGGAAGCGCCGGGAGTATATTAAGCGACACTCGGAATTACAAATAACAAATTGCAATTTGATTCCCCGCGCGCGTCGTGCTCTCGTACGATGGGGGGCGGCCGGCGTTTCCGCAGGGCCGAGGGCGCAATTTATCATTAGTCCGCCGACAATTTGGTGACAGCCTCTCGCGATCTCCGTCCCCGCCGGGGAAGTGTGTGTTGCACGCGCCGACAGACGCGTTTCAACCCGCCGCGCCGCGCCGCGAGCGAGTCCCCAAGTCCGCGGCGAGTTTTTTCCGAGCGTGTATTTTTTTTCCAAGCTCGTACCGTCCCTCTCGTTCCGTTCTCGGCATCGCGGCTCGTTTCTCCCTCCCCTCTCTCCCCTGCCCTCGCCGCCACCCTCGAATGACGTTCCGTCCGCTAACGATCGGACTGGGCCGACCGGAAGGAAGGAAGGAAGGAAGGAAGGAAGGAAGGAAGGAAGGAAGGAAGGAAGGAAGGAAGGAAGCTCCTGCGCGTTCGCGGTGTCGTCGCGGTAAGAACAGCCGAGTCGAAACCGGGTGCTTCCTCGCTCGGAATCGCGTAGCGGGTGATCCCGAATAAACAGAAGCGGGGCTAAGCCGCTGGCGGCGAAGGGACCTCGAAGGACGAGCGCGCACGGTGGGTGAAACGCGCGCGCGCGAGGGAGGAAAGGACGGCAGGAGGATAGGAGGCAGACCGGGGGAAGGGGAGGAGGAGGAGGAGGAGAAGGAGGAGGAGGAGGAGGAGGAGGAGGAGGAGGAGGAGGAGGCGGACTGAAGCGGTTTATATGGCTGTATGGCTAAAGGCGGCGCATCCCCCGAGCCGTATCGATCGTTGACTTTAAAATTCAAAGAGACCGACAATAGCTTCCCTTTCCGACGGGCCTCTGTACTACAATATCATATTCCGTTCCTTTCGTTTCATTGTCTGGTAAAGCCTGCGCTAATAATAAAAGATTGCTACCCTGGAAGCTATGCCCAGAGAGAAGGAGCGCGAGGAAGAGCGAGCGAGCCAGAAAGAAAGAGAGAGAGAGAGAGAGAGAGAGAGAGAGAGAGAGAGAGAGAGAGAGAGAGGGAGAGATGAACAGAAGAGATACGACCGACCGAGAAAGAGAGGGAGAAAAAGAGAGAGAGAGAGAGAGAGCTGGGGCGCTCGGCTCGGAAAAGTCTTCCCAACTTGGGTGCTACATCATCCAGATAGCCGACCCATAATGCTCCGCTGAAAAGTTAGTCGAATTCTGCGCGAATTTAATATTCCGCGCGCGACCGCCTTTTGTGCCGCCTTTGTTACGTCGCTGTCATTCCGCCGCGTGTCGTTCCGGTTTAATTGCGACTCTCGGCTTGCCTCCGACTATCGATTAACACGAGTTACTCGGAGCTTGCACTCGACGTTCTCGCCGGAGAAAGTTGCCGTGTCCCTTCCTCTCTTTCCCCCTTTCCTATTTTTTTTTCATATTTTTTTTTTTTTTTTTTTTTTTTGAGAAAACGAGCGAGAGGGAATCACCCTCTCGGAATCCGAGAGTGACACCTTCGGATCATCGCCGTCGACGGTGAGTTTAATTCGCCCACATGGGTGGGAGGGGGAGGGGGAGGAGATAACGGCGGACAACGGGTTAAGAAGCCGATCCGGCGAGATGAAACCGAAAGGGGGAGACGTCGGACATTCTTCTGCGGCAAGAAGCAACAATAAAGCCCGTTCAAATTACATAGGTAACGAGGATAGAAAGCGAGATATTTGTACGGGAAGAAAGGGAGACTGTGTAGCCGTAGGGGACGTAACAATGGACGATCATATTAAATCATAAATGTAAACGAAGATGGCGAGGGAGCGAGAGCGAGACGCAGCTAGCGCGCAGCCCCGAATAATGAAACTCGTGGATGTCCGATCAGAGAGAGTCAGAAATACGAACGCGTTTCCACGTCCGTGTCTTGTTATCTGTTCGGAGCAGAGAAAGAGGGAGGGGGGAGGGGGAGAGATCTTACTGGCCGGAGACAAAGACTCGGCAGGAATCGAATTAATTAATAGGCAAAAGTAAAAATGGCCTCAGTCACAGCACGAGAATCGTCGGAATCAACAACAGTCGGGGGTGGGTGGCATTTCCCTTCGGGCTGAGGGTGGGGGGAGGGAGGGGCGAATTTCGTTGGATGAGTGAGTTTCGGGTATGCGTAACGCGCTAACTGAGAGCAAATCGAGAGAGACCCACCACGTGGGCGCGCGCGCGCGCACGTCACCTGCGCGAGTCGCGCGGCGGGCGCATAGGCGCACCTGAATCGAGATGAAACGTTTCGAGGGATGCGAAATGAAATATTTAGCGAGCCACCCGGCGAAGCCCCCTGCGATCGCGGACCCTTTGGTCGGCGCGTTATAGACATCGAAACGAGCAGGAATGCCGTAACCCCTTTTCATCGCATGTTGTCGCACACGTTGGATTATTATAACGTCGAACGCAGCGACGGACTTTTATCCCCCCCCCCTCTTCCCTCCCGCGCCCGAACCCTCGCGCCCCATGTAAGTACCGTGCTCTCTGCCTCTCTCTCTCTCTCTCTCTCTCTCCCCCTCTCTCTATCTCTTTGTCTCCGTTCCTCCTGTTCACTATTCCAAATATTCCGCAACGCGAAACGCTAAATTGCCGAGTCGCCTCGGTACGGATTCGTAGCCGTGGCATCTCAATCAAGCACAGTCGACCGGTTTTCAATTTATAACTTCTTTTATTAGCGAGTGTTTGAATTCTCATCTGATTGGCTCTCGGCGAGGAACGTTCGACACGTCGTCGGAGGGGAAAGCGAGCGCCGTTTGCATCGCGCAAAAATGACTGCGCATGGAAACGGGTTAACGAGAGATCAGGCTCTGAAGGAGAGGGATCGGGGACGGGGACGCAGGGGGAGCAGGGCGGGGCGGGGTGAAGGGGAGGGCTTGAAAAGGGAAAAAGAAAGATGACGAGTCATTCGCCGGAATGGATTAAGTCGTGTGAATATTGACGCGCGGTGTTGGTTAGATCGATCGGCCCGTGTGTTTCACGGAAAGGCGGGCGAGCGGACGGACGCTGAATGGACCGGATTGAAATGTCGAGCGGCGTGAATGGCGGCTTAAAAGAAATACATTAGCGCAATGTGAAGGGTTACTTGAAAATAAACTGGAATAAGCGAGAGCGCGCGGCGGTGGTTACACTGAAACCGCTGCCACCATCACCATCACCACCACCACCATCACCACCACCACCACCACCACCACCACCACCACCACCACCACCACCTCCACCACCGTCTCCGCCGCCGTCGCCACCGCCGTCGCTACCGTCAACGCGGCGTGACGGCGGTGGTTGGTTGGTTGGTTGGTTGGTCGGCGAGGCGCGCGTTCGCCCTTTCGACGCGGGGCACTCGATCATTCTTTCAATGCAGAAACGACACGCCACGAGGGGTGAGGTCGACTTTATGGACAGCCCGAGATTTTCCACGAGGCTCGCCCGTGCGCGCTTTATCCGCGTTTCATCCGCGATAGAACGGCAACCGGGCGAGCTCCGTTCGCGGAACTAATACGTCTTTCTCTCGAGAGCGAGAGAGAGAGAGAGAGAGAGAGAGAGAGAGAGGCGAGCGAGGGAGCGAGAAGCGTGGCGCGTTTTTATCGGGCAAAGCGCGCGCGGATTATATCCGCGGATAAATTGCGCGTGACAGCTTCGAGTGATAACCTCCGTGTAAATTTTAATTACGTAATAATACACGGGTCGTGACACGCGGCGGCGCGGGCGCGGGGGAGCGCGCCGGCGAAATTTGTCTCACGCCGCTCGATACTCGCGGATACTTTTAATTTCTTCTTGCTTTTTTTCTCTCTGTTTTACCGCGAGACGTTCGATGCTCCGTCGTAGCGCTTCGCCGTCGACTCGCGAAATCGCGCGCCAGCCGGCGGCCAATCGCAGCGCGGACATTAGACGCGCGCGGCCGTGCCGCGAGCAGGTGCATTATTCGAGCGAATGCTTTACGACAATTTTATTGTCGGCCCCCGGTGTTCAGCGGTCGTATTTAACGTTTTATCCCGCCGCTTCCATCTCTCTCTCTCTCTCTCTCTCTCTCGCCCTCACCGTGCGTGCCCTCGCCTCGAGAAAGGGTTAGGATTTTATTTTTCGACTGTACACACGCGTAAAAAGGGCTGACGGTGGAGCCCCTTCGGATCGTTTCATAAAAGTCGTCTGGCACATTCGTTCTCCTAGATTATTGCCTCGTCCGCGAGTCCGCGCCGACGCGACGGGATATATTATTTTATTTATTATTTCACTTTAAGGCCACGTCGCGCCTCCTCTCGCCCGCTCGAGACACACACACGCGCGCGCGCGCGCGCGCAGAGCGGGGGAGAGAGAGAGAGAGAGAGAGAGCCGAGGGATTAAGGCGGACGGGCATAAAGTACGAAAACGCCTCGTTTTGCGTCACCTTGGGATCCCCGCGGATACCCGAAGCACCGGTGAGAGACGCTCTCCTCTCACAGGGCCGCTGCTCCTCGGCGACCGTTCATGCGCGTGGTTTAATTAAGCCAACGTCTACGTATCGTAAAATGTGGGCATACAAAGTCTCTCTTTCTTGCGATCTCGCCTCGTGACGGTGTGCGTGCGTGTGTGCGCGTGTGCGTGAGCGTGCTCGGCCGTAAACAATCTTTAACGCGAGCGCGCGATTCGCAGAGAGAAAGAGAGGGAGTCCGATAGAATCGACGGAGCTCTCGATTATCGGAATCGGGCGAAAAGAGGATTCTCTCGCGCGCTCTCCTCGCCGGCGGCGCGGCGGGGAACCGTCGCGCGGTCTTTCTCGCGGGATTCGCCGGCGCTTATTACGCGCCTCGCGTTATTATCGCATTAAGTCGCCTCGTTGAAATTCTTATTTCCGCTCTCGGGGGGGGGGGGGGGCTGGCGACGAGAGTCGCACGCGCGCTCGCTCGATCGCTCCGCTCCCTTCGCGTTTGTCGTCGACGGCTCTCGGCGAAATGAAGGGCGCTCGTGAGCGCGAAATCGTTGTGCCGCACGCTGCGCGCGGAGAGGGTGGAGGGATGGAAGAAGAGGGAGGGAGAGGCGCTCGCAGCTGCGACATCGCGAAATTACGAGGTGCGGCGGCGGCGGCGGGACTCGCGTCGCTCCTTAGAGGAAGCGTTGACAAATGACGGAGGCAACTTTTATTATTTTAGATGTCGGCCCATCAGAGCCGAGCGGTTACGGCCTCACGAGTCGCGCGCGGGCGGCGTGTCGACTGGATGTGTTTTACATACATTTTATAGCAGCCCCGCGGGCGCCGCGCCGCGCGCCCCCGTTGACAAATGGCCTCGGGGTTTTATTAGACGAACTTTTTAAGGTACTCCCCCGACGCGGACGTGTGGTTACACTAAATAAAGATAAGCCCCGCGCGCCGCCGCCGCCGCCGCCGCGACGCGCGTTTTTCATCGCTCCGTTCCTTCGCGTTTCCCGCGATTTCATTTCGCGCCCCTTCGCATCGCCGACGCGCGCGCATTCTCCGTCATCGTCCGACCGCTCGCTCGCGGAAAATTTCGCTACTTTGAACCGCTCTCCTCTCCCTCTCCCCGTCGCGCTCCTCCTCCTCGCGCGATCCCGGCGAGCCTAATCGATTAATCCCCGGAGCGACGGAGCGCTCGCGCGCGCGACCGTCGGAAGGCAGTCTCGCGTCGGACGAATCACCAGGAATAATCCTCGGATTTCTCTGGCGAGTGGAGGCAAGTCGAATGCACGTTTCGCCCGGCGGCATATTTACGCGGGCGATGACAAATGGTTTTTAGCATCGCGGCGGGTGGAGATGCGCGCGAGAGCTCGCGCCGAGACGCGGGAAAGGGACAGGCGTCGGCGCAGGGACAGAGAGAGAGAGAGAGAGAGAGAGAGAGAGAGGCGGACGAGAAGCAGAGGGCGGAAGAGAGAACTAGAGTGCTTCGCAGATGCGCGCCGTGACTGATGATCCCTACTTCCAGATGTACTATATACCCCGATACTTTTATCGGCGCTTGTTTGTTCAGCGCGCTCCGAAATACCAGTGGCAACGGCGTGCCGTCGCAGTGGATCACGCGTGTTGCGCGCCGCGCCGCGCCGCGCCGCGCCGCGGCGAGAGAAAAAAGGAAAGCGAAGCAAGTGGTGGAAGAAGAGCAAGAGGAGGTGGAGGAGCAGAAGCTGCTGGACGAGGGAAACGCGCGAGGGAAAGAGGGAGAGGGAGAATGAGAAGCGAGCGGCCGCGATTACCGGCGACGAGAACGCGAGGGGGCGGAGAAGAGAGAGAGAGAGAGAGAGAGAGAAAAAATGATGGTTGCATCAACACACAGCGCGCCCGGGCGTATATATATGTATATATATATATATACACACATATTTATGTGTCGCCTCGCAATGTTGGGCTTTCGTCGTGCTCGATGATGGACGTCTATCACGTGAGACAACGTCCGAGGCATTTGCTTCATCATCGTCGTCGTCTCTTCCTCCTCCTCCTCCTCCTCCTCCTCCTCCTCCTCCTCCTCCTCCGCCTCTTTCTTTCTCCTCTCATCGTTTTCTCTTTCTTTCTCTTTTACCCGGGCTTCTCTCTCGTCGGGCTGCCGTCTGTTCGTTCGCTACCTACCGAGCCAATTTCTGCCGAGTGGATTTCTCGTTTCTCGGCGGAACACGCGAGTTTCCGAGCGAGAAGAGACCGCTGAAATCTCGCGGGAAAGGAAGCGACCGCATACCGCCGCGCCGGCTCGAGGCGCGCGATCAACGAGCGATCGCAGGGAGACGGGGGAGGTTTTCCGTGGCGCGGAATAATCGAACGCGATTCGCTGGCGAAGCGGCGGAGGAGATTCGCCGTTCTCTCGGGATCGTTCGCAGTCGCGGCAAAATACGCGAGAGAAAGTAGAGAGCGCGCGCGAATGATTTCCGGAGCGGTAACGCGCGCGCTCCGCAATCCCGCAGACGACGACCCGACGCTGTTTGCTCTGGGCCGGAGAGCGCGGCGAGCAATTTTCTAGCCCCGGGCGAGTATCTCTGGTGCGAGAGCGAGAGCGAGAGCGAGAGCGAGAGAGAGAGATATATAGAGAAGAGTAGATACGCGGAATTATCAATTAGCGCGACGAACGGCCACTCTGCGTACGCGCGCGCGCGCGCGCGCGCGCACGGCTATGTAAATTGAAGAGGTTACACGCGGTTTTACATATTTCAACAGATTCATGGTGCACGTGGGGAACGGGGAGAGGAGGGGGCGAGAGGGGGCTCGGAGGATGACGAGCATGAGGAGGAGGAAAAAGGGAGCGAGCGAGGAGGAGATGGCGGTGGCGGTGGCGGTGGCGGTGATGGTGGTGGAGGCGGAAGAGAGCGAGAAAGAGAGACGATGGAGGGCTGCTCGGTGGCCACTCGAAAAGTGCGGGCGAAGCGTTTTGTCGAGTGTTTTATGGAAAGCTTTAGAATTGTAGATTTTCTCTCTCGCCCCGTGAAGCGCCGCCGCGGCCCGGCTGGATTTATGGCGGCCGACGTACGCGCGCGGAACATACGAGCCGCGTGTGCGAGCTCGCTACTTGCTACGGCGGCGCTCCCGCCCCCCCTGCCCCCCTGCCGCCGCCGAAAATATAAAAGGATATTATTTAAATTCCGGAAGAGGAGAGAGAGAGAGAGAGAGAGAGAGAAAGAGTTCATGCTTTTTGCGCCAACGCCGAGAGACGGCCAGGAGATGTAGACGACACCTCGGCTAGGCTGCGGAGGGAGAGGGGGGTCAGTGTCTTGGTGGGCGCATAATCGGTGTCAGAAACATTTTAGAAGCGTTGATCAATGTGGGGGCGCTCGCGCCGGGCGACGTAAGAGAGGGACGGCGCGGTGGCCCCGCGGCAAGTCGCTATTGGATTTCAATTGGAAAACGATTATTCTTGTCGAGTGACCGTGGCTTGCCACTTTGGCTCGTTTGTCACCGAGAGAGAGGGGGCAGAGGGGGAGAGAGGAAGAAAGAAGTCGCTCTCTCTCTCTCTCTCTCTCTCTCTCTCTCTCTCTTGGTCGCGCTGTCACGCGCAGCGAGATCCACGCGTGGAAAAGACACACCCCTTCACACACACACACACCACCTCCCCCCCCGCCGCCGGGGGTTTTTCAGTCTTGAGGTCTTTCGTTGAGCCCTCGAGAGCGCGCGGGCGTCGCTTTTCTTTCTCACGCGCAAGCAAGCACACACGGCGCTATGCGCGGCGCGGCGGAGGAAGAAGGGAGGGCATCGGCGAACCGGCCAGCCCGGAATAAATGATTCCATCTCGCATATTTACGATCGGCGCACCGACTGGACCTTAATCTCGCGGAGGTCCCTTCAGAGCCGAGCGCTCCGAGCTCGCCCCCGAATCCCATGGCCTCGCCGCGGGGCAATCCGGAGGATCTCAAAAGAACGCGTCTGCATCGCGCGCGCGCGCGCGTTTCGCGCATGCAAACCGTCGCGCTGATCAAAGCGCGCGCACGCTCAAGCGCGAGCCGAAGGAAGGGAGAATGTGAACGACGAAGGCAGAAGAATCTGATTTCGGGGGCGCAATCGTCGGGAATGCAAAGCACACACGGAGCTATTTGATCTGTATGCATATCGTAACAGCTCTCGCTCTCTCGCTCTCCCGCTCTCTCCCACACTGCCGGCCGGCCGGTCGGTCGGCCGGCCGGCCGGAGAACGCGGCGACGCGCATGCATGTGCAGTTCGCGGGGGGGAGACGGCGTAGGCGCGAGGGCGAGAGGGCGGGCGAACGGGTGGGTTGGGGGTCGGTTTGACCCCGCGGGGCCAAGCGCGTATTTACGGAAGGGTCGCTGATAACACGCCGACGATTGTGTCCACACGCCGCCTCCGCCCAGTCCGGGCCGCCGGCTCACACGCATGCACGCATGGCAAGGAAGAGGCGGCGGTAAGGGAGGCGCGAGCGCGAGCGGAAACGTGCGAGCGAGCGAGCGAGCGAGCGAGCGAGCGAACGGACACTGCAAATATTAGTTCATTACCAAAAGTGCCAGCGAAACCGTGGCTGCGAATGGGTAGCACCGCGGAACCGCAGGAACGTTCGTCCGCGGTTTATTTAACGGCACCCTACCGCCGCTTTTCAATTAACCGCCCCCGCCGCTCCCGCTCGCGGGAGCCCCGGCGCGGCGCTCGGAGACGACGCGCGCGCTCCTTAATCCCCTTCTCTTCGCACGCGGCGGGCTCGCTCGTCGTCGCGAGGACGCGTCGCTTCTTGGACCGCCGCGCTCTCGCGCGTTCTCGCGCGCCTCGGAGGCGTCGGGGAAAATTGCTGGAATTTACGGCCGGGTCGATATACGGCCGAGGGAAGCGCGAGGAGCGCACTCTTTCTCTCTCTCTCTCTCTCTTTCTCTCTCGCCCCCTCTCTGTCGCCGGAAGTGCGGCCGAGGAATCGCATGTCGCGGGAGTATAAATAAGAGTACATCAGCGCGCGTGTAACCCTCGCTCGGCCGTGTCGGGAGTCCCGCTACGTAATATACTGACGTGTGCGCGCGGCGCCGAAGGGGAACCATTTAATAACAATATATCTTGACCGGCACGATCGAGCGCAAGAAACACGTCCGAAGGAGCACGGCCGAAGGAGCGCGGCGCGGCTTCCGCGCGAGAGGCGGATATTTGAGCGTTAGTTTGAGACGACGACATTTGTTCCGGCTAATTAAGACGCGCGCGCTGGACACGACGCTCCGTAAATCAATCGCGACGGAGCGAGCGAGCGAGAAGTACGAATCGCGAGGCGCGCGATGAAGCGCGACGGCAGGCGACGCGCGGCCGGCCGCAAGCCGATGTTCCGCGGACTTCGCAATGCCGCGCGCGCCGCGCTGGCAGGTGAGACGAATCGTCCTCTCGAAACGGCGCGCCGCCGAAGAGCGTCGGAGGGCTCCTCCCCCGCGCGCGCGGCGCGTCCGCCGACGCAAATTACACGACGGCGATCGCAGCTCGTTAGCCGGCCACCGCCGCCACGAATAGCCTCGCTGGGAAAATATCCCGACGAAAGACGCCGGTCTAACGAGACGAGGGAGCGGAAAAAGAAAATTCGAGAGCAGCCGCGAACGAACGTGGAATAAGGCGGATGACAATTTCACGGTACATTAGTGTCCGCCGCTTAGTGTCCGGACATGTTTGCGGACGAGACGTGACTAATTATGTTTTTAATTAATCATCATTTCACCGGAAGGCTCGCCGCCGCCGCCGCCGCCGCCAACGACGGCGACGAGGACGCGTCGAAGTCGCCAACGTCGCGTTCTCAAGTTTGCTCGGTTTGGCTCGTTATCGGCCGATGACGTGCGTTCTAATAATGTACGTTGGCACAACATGACACCTCGCCCCTTCCTCCACCTCTCTCCCTCTCTCTCGGATGATTCCCTTCGACCCCATAATATTCGTCGGCCCCTCCACTCCTTGCGCGCTACGCCTGCATCAAAGCCGCGGTAATTCTTGTCGCTCGCATCGTCTCGTCGACGCAAATGAGCCCGAAAACGATCGCACGCTTTCCGGGAAGGCGCGCGTCTCGCCATTCGGCGAGAAATACGACCGCCTCCCTCGGTGTCACTCATTCATTCCCTCCCTCCTTCACTCGCATGCGCGAGGAAGAAAGAGTTCACGGTCGAAGAGTAGTAGCTGGCTTCTCGCGGCTGAATTAATTATTATCGTCGAGCGTAAACCGGTCGAGCTGAGATCCCTTCGCCTTTAGAGAAAACCCGGCGCAATCAGAATCAATCGGTTTATTTCGCAACCGAGTTATCCGCCGCGACACAACGACCGACAAGCCGACGCGCAGATCTGGACGCGTACACCGATCCGCCTCACTTTCCCACCGGCAGATCTCTGTGCGCGGCAATCGCGGCTCACTTCGCTGTCGCTCCGCAAGCCGCAGATTCGCTGAATCAGCCAATCCACATTTCTCCCGTGCGCTCCGCGTCGAAGACGTCACGGGGCTAATTATCATTTCAGACGGACGACGCCACCGCCGACGCGTGCTGCGACACGTCCGGTCGATCGAGATAATTTACTCTCGGCTTAATAAAATAAATGTCGCTCTCAGCCGCGGCCGCTTCCTGCCCCTTTCGCGCCGCCGACCGCTCCCTCCCTCCCTCCCTCCCTCCCTCCCTCCCACCCTCCTGCGCGTCTGTCGTCTCCTCGAGAAGGCGCGACCGCCTCGACTTATATTCTCGCCCGGCCAACGAGTTTACGAGTCGGAAGATTTACCGTTGATGTAACAAGTGCGTTAGCGGCGCCCTCCCTCCTCCCTCCCGCCCTCCTGTTCGGTATGCCGACGCGCAGCGGAGCCTTTCTCTCTCTCTCTCTCTCTCTCTCTCTCTCCCTCTCTCTCTCTCTCCTTCTCTCTCGTCAGGCCCACAGCTACCGGGGCCCGCTTTTATATCACTTTTCATTACCCGACGTGCACCCATTAATTCGTCCGGCAGGCGTTGGCTCGCTTCTCGCCGGCGCGAGAACGTCGACGACGTTTACGATTTCTCGCCGCGGCGCGGCGTCGCGCGATCACCGAAAGCGACGTGGTGTGTCGCGTCGTCGTCGCAGACTCTGGAGCCCCGCGGCGGGCCCGATGGATGCTGATCGATCCATTATCATCGATCGCGGGACGAGCGGGAGAGAGAGAGAGAGAGAGAGCGGAGAGTCACGACAGCAACACAACCGGTCGTGATGTAACGCGAGCGTCGTCCCTCCGTCGTCCTTAAAGCGCGCGCGCGCGCGAGCTGGCCGATAGATAGACGGCCGATAATCGCTTCGGGGAAGGGCTCGTCCCCGATCGATCAAGTTCGCCGAACGCGAGATGAACCGCCGCGCGGTTTGTCGCGAGCCGGCCGTTTTCGCACGCGCCGTCGATTTCCACTCTGCGAGATCACGCGAGAGAGAGAGAGAGAGAGAGAGAGAGAGAGAGACAGAGAGAGACGGAGACGCGAGAGGGACGCGAGAGTGGTCGCGCAAAAAATCGCCCGGCTAATTGTCGTCCGTCGTTGGGATTAGGTCAAGGGGCGGCGGGAGGGAGGGAAGGGGCGCGTTAGCGTAATCGATCGACGGGAGAACGATCGAAGGTGACCAGGCGAGGAAGAGAGAGAGAGAGAGAGATCCGTCGCGAAGAGATCGCCGCGATGAATTTTATACCTGCGCAGCGGCCCCGGCTCGCTCTCGTGAGATTAGGGTGACCTTAACTCTGATCTCGAGCCACCCCCACCCTCAAGCTTTCTCTCCCTCCCTCCCTCCCTCTCTCTCTCTCTCTCTCTCTCCTCTCTCTCTCTCTCTCTCTCTCTCTCTCTCTCTCTCTCGGTCTGCCGAGAACGTGAGAAGTGCAGGTCGCGATTCTTTAAATATGCAAGTAATCGGCGGTGGAAGGCGCGAGCGCGCACGCGCGCGCGAACGCACACCGGCAATTACAGGCGAAAATTATGTGGAGAAATTACGGGGTGGGCAGGTGAAAGAATCGAAGGCGCTCACGGCGCGCGGTGCTTACGGAACAGAGAGCCGCGTCGGGAGGAGACGGAAGAGAGAACGAGAGTGATAGCGTGACTAATACGCGCTTTGTCAGCGGGATAATCGCGCGGCGATTTTCGCGCATAATTCACTTACTCGCGCAATTTGCCGTCGCGATCTTAGCCGGGATAAAGTCCGGCCAGGCGCGCTCGCGCGCATATTGAGATGCGAAAACAGCCACCACCGTCGCCGTCGTGTCGTAGTCGCCGACAACGGCGACGACGCGCGTAAGCGCTCCGCGAGGTCGCGGATGCGCCGATTATCATAAAGAAGAAGAAAACGGCATAATCGAGCCGGACAATCGTCGCGCGCTAACGCGCCGTAATAACACGTCGCGACAATTAACCGACGACCCGGCGATGTGTGCGGCGCGCTCGTCGCTTAATTGTCGAGAGAGAGAGAGAGAGAGAGAGAGAGAGAGAGAGACAAGTTTTCGCATTTATTATTATAAATCCCGACCTTGTAGTGACGTCAGTTAGTCGTCGGGAGAATATCGCAAGTTTTGGACTAGTCGTGACTAATAAACGAGACTCGTCGTAGAGACTTGCCTCGTGACGTCATCACAAAGGACCTCAGCCTCTCGCAGAATGTGCGATCTCGGGGGTGAAATTAAAAAGAAAGGACGCAGCTATCTCGAGCAAAGTACGTCGCAGTGGAGGGCGTCGGGGAAAATCGGGAGAGGGAGAAGCGCGATTACGACGGTCGGCGGTGAAAACGCGCGCGACGGCCGGGGAGCAAGGTGGAAAACGCGCGTCGCGTCGCGTAGCAATTACGGGATTCTCGTGGCGCCGCGGCGCGTTGACAGCTCGAAGGCTGGACCGGTTGCGCGTAAACGGTATTAATCACAATGCGCGCGTATTTGCGCGCTCCTCCGGCCGCCGAGCTGTTTGCGCGAGTGCCTGTCCGCGCGCTGACAGTTGGTTTGAACGCAATTAGCGTGGCCGCTCGTGATCTCGCGGGCGGGAAGGGGGGAGGGGAAAGAGCGGCGGCTATCCGCCGCGCGCGATCGCCGAGTCGAATTAACCGTTTCGCCGCGCTCGTCGCGGAGCGGAGCGCGACGCCGCGCGACGACGGAGGAGGCCGCTCGCTTGACAGGCGGGAGGGAACCCCCTCGCTACCTTGCGCCATCACATCCCGCTTCTTCGCCGCACCCTGTCGTCGTGTAACGCGCGTGGAATTGCCGTTACGTCTCTTGTTGTCGGCTTTCTTGCGGCCGGAGAAGCGCCGGACGTGACGGATTCGAGCCTGCGAACTTTGTACTTGGCGAGGAAGAGAAGTTCTCTCTCTCTCTCTCTCTCTCTCTCTCTCTCTCTCTCTCTCTCGGTGTTTGCTCGCGGCGCAGGTTGACACGTACGCACGCCGGGCGACCAGACGCGGTTTCACCGACGGAGAAGGAATATTCCGCGGGTTTATTCCGCGGCGGGCCTCCCCCGCTGATTCATTCGATCGATAAGCCATTAATGCGCGCATCGAGCCGCGACGAATCGCGCATATCGGGCCAAGTGTTACACTAAATGACTGCGATAATCTCGATCGCGCCGTTCCAGCGTGATGCGACTCGACGTCGGCGGCGCGGTAATCACGCGCGGTTATCAAAGCGGCAAGAAGCGAAATGCCTTACGACACGTTCGACGTGTCCGCTCCGCGTCCGCCGCCTCCTGCGTTCGGTGTGTGTGTGTGTGTGTGTGTGTGTGTGTGTGTGTGTGTGTGTGTGTGTGTGTGTGTGTGTGCTTCTTTGCGGACAGTCTCTCGGCGGCCACGAAACCGTGACCGTAAATGTAAATGGGCGACGTCGTCGCTTACCGTCGTGCTGGCGGCCGCGAGGGGCGAAGAAGCGGAACCGAAGAGGAAAGCCGAAAGAGGAAGAGAGAGAGAGAGAGAGAGAGAGAGAGAGAGAGAGAGAGAGGGAGAGAGAGAGAGAGAGAGTAAGAGAGAGGGAGAAGGAGAGGCAGAGTGGAAAGAGTCGATCGTAACGACGAGGCTCAACTTTATGAATATTATTTTCCAGCAGATGTCCTGAACGATAGGACGTCGTCGCCGTCGTCGTCGTCGTAATTAATGACGTCGCGAGTGCAACGAGGAGGGTGGCTCGAGTTCGGGACAGGTCGAAGACAGAGAGAGAGAGAGAGAGAGAGAGAGAGAGAGAGAGAGAGAGAGAGAGAGAGGGTGAGGACGAACACGGGAACGGTGTGACGGCATGGAGGGGGGGGGGGACATGCGGAGGCGGGTATGGAGATGCGGAGGCAGCGCGCGTAAGGGGATGCCGACGATAAGGAACCCGTAGGAAGGCAGCGCGAAACTGATGGCGGAGGTAGTTGGACGGCGACAGACAATGCGCGTGAATTATGCCGGAATGACTGGGTAGTTTTAAAGCCAGGAAGCCGACATTAGCGCATTGATACCGAACATTCTGACTGCGGGGAACCATTAATATTACTTACTTCATAACGCCGCGCGAGCGCGCGCGCGCGCGCGCGCGAGGGTCGGCGGGCGCGATGGAAGCGCGCGTCCCTCTCTCGCTCTCCCCCTCCGCCCCCCTCCCTCTCTCCCGCCTTCGTCCGTTCGTATAACGACTGCTTATCCGCCAGTCATACAGCCGAAATTCGCGCGCGGTTCCATAGTTATCACTCGCGCCGAAGAAAATGATCGATAGCTGCGCTTACGACGACGCTGCCGCGACGAGAACGACGATTTCGCGCTCGTTACTCTCTCTCTCTCTCTCTCTCTCTCTCTCTCTCTCCCAGCGTCTGCCTTTTCTCCGCGGCAAACGCAGACGAGATAATGACACAGAATCGTGGAGAAATCCGTTGATCCCGCGGAACTTTGCTCGCGTCCTCGCGCGCACAGTGCGCGCCTGTGCAAACTGGCCGAAACGGATTCGCCGCGCGAGCGAGACGAGATTAGTGAGATTTAATTGGCCGGGCGCGCTGGCGGCTGGATAGACTTGAGGGGAAGTCAGAGTTTTCCTCCGAGCGAGAGCAGATCAAATGGATTAGCGCGAACAAATCATCGGGATTAAAACGAAGCAGCGCGACGGGGGGAGAGACGGGGGAAGACAGCGCGCAGGCAGAGTAAACGCAGTCTTCGCTCGACATTCCGTGTGCTTGTAAAATCAAAAGGACAAACAATTAATAAAGCCGGCGGCGTCGATTAATCAGAATTTAACTCGCAGTTAAATACTCGACCGTGCGGCGGGATCGCCCTCGGCGCGGCAGCCGCGCGCGCGCGCGCGCGTATTTCGAGAGGGTAGGAGCGAGCGAGCGAGCGAACGGACGAGAGCGCGTGGGCCACGCAGGATAAACAAAGGTTTACATCAGTGTCAGTCGCAACAAGTCCGAATTCGTCTAGGGTTCTCGCCATGAATATTCACGCCGCTCGCCGACGCCGCCGCCGCCAACCCCTCCGCCGCACGGTTTCGTTTCGTTTCGTTTCGTTTCGCGGCCCCTCGCGCACCCCATTCCCCCTCGCCCCCGCGCGCCCCGCGTCGGCAACGGAGAACCCCCATTCCGCGGCCTCGTGCCCATTTACCACCCCCTGCGGCGATATCCATCGAACGGCCACCAGTCAAAGGCTGAAATCACAATACGCGTTGTCCGGTTGACGAAGTCGACGGTGGGGTCGACGGTAAAGCAAATAGAACGAGAGAGAGAAAGAGAAGAGGCGGCGCAGACGCGCGCGGGGCCGAGTGGTCGGCGGGGCTCGACCAGTGGTCATTGCCTTTGAATTGGAAATTACGTTTCGGACGCGGCCAAGTGTCGATTTTCGCCCCCATATTAACGGCTCCCCGCCGCCCGCCCCGCGCCCGCCGTCCGCCCACCGCCGCAGCCGCCGCCGCCGCCGTCGTGGCCGCGCGAGGACTCGCCCTCTCTCGCCCACGTGTCCTCCTCGACGACAACGACGACGACGAGGCGAAGCTGTGGAAGGATGCCGAAGAGTCCTGTGTCCACTCGTCGTGTTGCGCTCATCGCTCCCTCGCGCCCTTCCCCTCCCTCTTGTCCTCTCGCACGGCGCGCACGTCGAAAGTGCCCATCGCCAATTTTTTAATGGACTCTGGATATGTTCTCGGGGACGGCGGAGTAAGATTCGCAATTTCTCGCGAGGGGCTGAAACAAGCCCTCGGAAGTAACTGGAATATCTGATCTCCAGTCACGAATATCAAACTACGAGCAGCGATGTTTCATACAAAAATTTGAATATCCGCCATTGTAACGAGTATAAAATCTCATGCGTGGATCTCGTGCGTGGAGTAAAAGAACATTTTCCCGCACACCTCTTGCGTCGTCAATCTCCACGCGATTCGCTGCAGATCAGACATTCCGATCAGACCTCCGAGAGGTCGCGAGTCCTTTCTTCCCCGTTCTGCATATCCCAAGCCCTCGAGAGATCGCTAAACAACCCCCCGGGGGGACGGTTGACCCTCGCTTTCGTCGGCGTCTCGCGACTTTGCATTTCTTGTCACCAGCAAGCTCGAGGCTCGCTCGAGTGTCGCACATTGCGACGCGAAGGAGAGCGACAACGAAGCGAGCTCCGCAAGGTCTCAGCACCCTTCTCGCTCTTCAGTTGACGCGGGGCGAGGGGATGGTGATGGGGCAACGGCGGCAGCGGCAGCGGCAGTGGCAGCGGCGGTGGTGGTGGTGGTGGTGGTAGGCAAAGCCCCTTTCCGAAATCAACCCTTTCGGGGCGACGGCAGGCACGAGCGCGAGTGTTTCGGAGGCGCTCGAATGATTTAATCCCCGAATGATGGACGGGCACGTCGCGACGATGATCTGCGTGCCGTGAAGTGACAAGTGGTTAGGATCACGCGGAAACCTCGGTGGCTCGCTCTCGGCCGCGACGCCGACCTGGTGTGTGTGTGTGTGTGTGTGTGTGTATGTATTTGCGTATGTATGTATGAGCAGGGGGAGGGGGAGGGTGTCGGTATCGGTGAACCGAAGGCCGGCCGGTCGGATGGATTTTGGTCGGCGGATTGGGGGTGGGAGAGGCGGGCGAGCGGGACGGAACGACGCGGCGGAGGGGTCGGAGGGTTTCGAGCTCTCGCACGCGTACAAATCTAGTTGTGGCATTACTGCGTCAGGCCTGGACTAACTTGTCGCGCGACCGGAACTCGATAACCTTGCTCCGGGTAATACTGATTTATCGAAAGTGCAGCGGCCGGACTAGGCCGACGGCGGCGCGGCGGCGGCGGCGGCGGCGGCGGCGACGGGCCATCGTCATCGGCCGCGCTTTGTATTTTTTGCCGGGCGCGGCGTGATGCGCGCGATTTTTCCGGGCTAATCGAGAATTACGCGTCACGGCTGAGCGGCGAGTCGGGTCGGGGTCGGGGGAAGGGGACGGCCCCGAGATAATTTTTCCAGCGCCACAGGAGCGCGGGAGGAACAAGAGGGGAGGAGAAGCGCCGGACACGCTCGCGCGATCTCGCGAAGCTCACACACGGCTCGTCTCTCTGGATTGTCCTACCTTTCGAGATGTTTGACAATATCTTCGTAGGCAGCTCGGCAGTTTTCCCAAACCGTCCCGGACCTGTGGAGCACAAAACAAAAGGCGGTTACGACACGACAAAATGGAAACAAAAGAGAAAAGCCTGACGCGGCGGAGAGCAACCAAGGGAAACTCAAAGGAGAATCGGCGATTCGCGCCGCGGCGGACGCGGCGAAGCATCGCGGACGCGACGAAGCGCGGCGGACGCGACACTTTGCGCGGGAGGACACGCTTGATTAATAAGAGAGTCCTCGAGCCGAGCCGAGCCGAGCCATGCCGCGTCGAGTCGTATCATCTCGTCTCCTCGTCTCGTTTCGGCGACGCCGCGATTCGGCCGTTGCCGAACGCACCGGGAATGAAGAGCCTTTGATGTCGCTGATTAAAAAAGAGACGTCAGCGCGGCGGGAGCGGAGTTAATTTGTGACCTCGCGCGCGTTCCCGAGGTCGCGCGCGAGAAGAGGAAGGAGCACGCTCGGCGAGGGAGGCGGGCGAAAACGGATAAGTTAATCAGGGTGG
>NW_020229928.1:1394521-1464521 GCF_003227715.2 Harpegnathos saltator
TCATCGCAGTGTCCTGCGAGACACTGGCTAGACTGGCTAGATCGGCAGGAGCTCCTTTCGTGGGGTTGCTCGACGCACCAGGTCTGCCGAACGCGCAACACGCCTCTGCGAGGAGCGCGGGGTCTCTCTCTCTCTCTCTCTCTCTCTCTCTCTCATGCGCGATCATTTCCGGCGAGGACTCGCGAAGCGTAGAAGAATTTAAGACACGGTCTCTTGCGACTTCCGTCCAAAGCGCCCTTTCATGCGCGTCGTCCCGCTCGCGACATGAGTCGTCCCTTGACACTCTACGCTCCAAATTCCCTCGCCTCTCTTTCGTCTCCCCGAGGACTCTCCTTGATACGCCTGGCCCGTCTCCTCCTTGTGCCAGTCTCCTCTTTATTGCACGTGTACGCGTTAACGTGACTTTGCATTTGCTTCTGTCTCCTCTCCTTGCTCTCTCTCTCTCTCTCTCTCTCTCTCTCTCTCTCTCTCTCTCTCTCTCTCTCTCTCTCTCTCTCTCTCTCTCTCTCTCTCTCTCTCTCTCTCTCCCTCTCCTTCCGCTCGTACCTGCGCTTCATTATCTGCGCCTTGCTTTTTTGTTCAAGGTGTAATTCCGTCATTCTCATAGCCGCTTGCTGTACGTATTATTACGACTCGGCGGACTATTATTGTTTTTTTTTCTTTTTCTTATCGTACCGGATTATCATGTACTTATTTCTTGCTGTGCTCCAAGGAAATCTCCTGCGAGCGCCTGGCATAAACGATGTCATCTCTCTCTCTCTCTCTCTCTCTCTCTGTCCCTTCCGCAAATATTGGACAAACGTTACTGATGTCATTGGCGGGCCGACTGGCGAGAGTCGGCGGTCAGACGTGCCTTTTTGGGACCTTTTGAGGCCGCGAGAGACAGAGAGATGAGCGCAAGGGGGGGGGGAGAGAGGGGCGAGAGATCTCGGTGGTAGGGGTGGAATGGAATGAGCGGTGCCTATTCATTACAAATTATCTAAATGGCAGTGATTTCGGCGGACCGGCTGGCCGTTTGACGAGTAAGTGGCGGGTTCGCCGGTCCCAGTGATTGTCATTCCGCAGCGACCGCGGGCCGATTGGCAGCCGGCGGCGGCCGGGCGACCGAATCGCTCGACAACCACTGCGAGATCCGGCCCATGACCGGCCCTAAAATTGGACTTATTACAACTTATAGAGCGCGATTTGAACGCTCCGCTCAATAACATACATTATCCCCAATCCATATGATTTAATGAAATCCCTCTAAACTCGCCACTTAGCCTCAGTACCTTCTCGCGCAGTGGCCCTTTTTTCTATATATGTGCCCTCGCGCCCGGCAGATTGGTACGTGTGTATGCGCGCGAGAGAGGGTGGCGCGGCCAGGCGAGACAAGGAGGAGCGGGGGGGACGGCAGAGCGAAGGGGAGAAGCGGCGGAGAGAGCGGCCAGCAAATCGGGGCACGGAGCCGATAGCTAAAACGCACCTTTCGCGCGACTTTATAGCCCCGACAATACGTATTTACCGGCCACAATGCGCGCGGTGTCGGAATCCCGTGATCGATGAAGACGTTTCGAGGTCCTTGACGCGTGACGCTCTACGCGCAACTCGCCCTCGCCTCTCTCTCTCTCTCTCTCTCTCTCTCTCTCCCCCTCTCTCACTCTCTCTGGTCGACCGAGCACACCTTCTCGCTCGTCTCACAACATCGCCGTGTGATCTCGGTCGTTCAGTTTATTAACTCGACGCGCTCGTAACGGCGAGCACATTCTCGTCGCTCTTCTCCCTCCCCCCTTCCCCGCCCCTCTCTCTCTCTCTCTCTCTCTCTCTTTCTCGCGAGCGAACAAGTAGCCGAGCGATATAGCCGCAGATTGGCAGGCGGACGAGCGACGTCCAGCATCGCGTCGCGTCGCGTCGCGTCGCGTCGGGCAGAAACGAACACCTTCCGAGAAAATCGCGCGCGAGAGGAGGAGCGGAGGGGCAGAGGAGACGCTCCGGGCGGACTCAATCTCACCCCCTCCGGTCGCCGCGCCACTGGGTGGAACCCCCAGAGCCAAATGCGAGAGACGATAAAACACAATTTGAGCTAAAGACTGCACTCCTCTAGCCTGCCGCCCTTACCCCCGCGTCCTGGACCAACGCCGCCACCTCCCTGGCCCCTCCCGGAGCTGATGAGGTGACAACCCATAATTATACAGACCGCTTTCTGTCTGGAGCTGACTGCGGTGGCATGCAGAGGAGAGAGGCCTCCATCATCCTCCTCCGTCCTCCTTCGCCCTCTCCCCGCTTCATCTCTTGCCTCCCACCCCCATTTTCTTTTCTCCGTCTCTTTTCCATTCTTCTCCCTCCCTCATCTGCGCCTCCTCCTCCTTCTTCACCTGCTTTCTCTCTCTCTCTCTCTCTCTCTCTCCCCTCCTCCTCCCCGTTCCCTTTTCCATCTCCTCTTCTTCTTCTATTTCTCATTCTCGAGTTGGTCCAGGAGGTTCCGGGCCTCAACCGCCCTGACGCTTAATAGTGATACGTACGTTTTCTTCACGTGAGGAAGAGTCGAAGGTGGAGCGAGTCGAAGCGAAATGACGGGGGCGGGGGAGAGGGAACAGACTGACCGGAGTAGTCGCTTCCACCCGTGCCACGTCCCGTGCCCGTAGGAGAAGAATAACTCTGCTACTTCTTTCCTGGTGTTAATTACAAAACGCGAGAATAAATTGCCGGGCTAAATGAGCGGCCGGTAACTCTCTCGTCGGTCTCGTCCACGTCTTTTCCCTCGTCCTACGATCCGCCGCTCGGAATGAATGAAGGTTGAGCCGCACACACACACACAGGCGCACACCCGCGTGCGTGCACGCACGCACACGCGAGGAGGACGCACACAACGGGCGGAATTTATTAAGCATCATAAACTCGGCTATCCTCTCCGCGTTGTCCATTGTTGTCGGCGACGCGGCGTTGCGCGCTCGTCGCGGAGATTCGGAGATGCGCCCGAGACGGAGGAACTCGCTCTATGTAGATTAACGCGAAGGTGGAATCGATTCCGGTCGGTCGGGGGGGGGGGAGTGATCCAATTGATCAGGATTCGCACTCTTGCGTAACGACGAGAGCTCGTTGCGTCGTGCTTGATGCTTGAAGATGTACTCCCTCGCCCGCGAGATCTCGCTTCGCTTCTCGACCTCGTTCCTCCTCCTCCTTCTTCTCCTCCTCCTCCTCCTCCTCGTCCTTCTCCGAGCGGAGGATCGCGCTTCTTTCGGCTCGGCCGACTGCGAACGAAGGGCCGCCACGTGAAATTATTCGGAAAACGTGCCCTTTGTGGCAGCATCCTCCCGACGTGGCCGCGCTGCTCCGCTTCGCGCCATTGTTCTTCAGCGACCAACAAGTCTGCCGAGACAGAGAGAGAGAGAGAGAGAGAGAGAGAGAGAGAGAGAGAGAGAGAGAGAGAGAGAGAGAGAAAGTGAGCGAGAGAAATCGCGCACCTAACCGACGCCTGCACGCGCCTGCTCGCGCCGAGGTATGTGTTTACCCTCGACACCGCGACTCCCCCAAAACCCTCGGATTTAACCCTCGAACACCGACCCTCCGGCTACGGCCGATGACATCGCGACTCTTCGAGTACCGCCGCTGCTCGCCTCGTGCACCGCTCTGGAACTTCCGCACGCGTACCTCGCGACCTCCGATTCTCGACGTTCCCGAGCGCTCTCGATGACAATGTGGTGTGCGTATATCGGCGCCCTTAGACGTCGAAATGCTCGCGATGGAAAGTATTACTTGGGAGAAATGTAAAGCGCCGAGTCGAGTGAGAGAGACTCGATCGGCTCGACGGTTTCTCTCTCTCTCTCTCTCTCTCTCTCTTACAACCGCATGTTTGATCGTCGTCGCGCCAAGCAGCGCAATTCCTCGAGATCGTTCTCACATATTAGCGGCGCAGAATTATCGCGCGATCTTCGCGACAGGGCTTCAATAATCGCGGCGTTTACTCTGTTTCAGGGTTCAGGGCTCGTGACGCAGGAATCTGGGCCGATCGAAGATAAAACGAAGCGTAACGGAGAAACGCGGTTGCGGTGGCGCGCATACACGCGCAGCCGAATAACCAACATTGTTCCCCGGCCGTGTGTTAGTACATAAACACAAGACGGGAAACACAGTTTCGCGCAAGAGGAATCCGGTTTTTCAAGTAATCGAGAGCCGAAGCAGCCGACCGACCGAGCGAGCAACTCGCGAGGAAACATATGGAAGTGTCCCTCGCCGATTCGGATAAGCTCCGGACGCGTCGTACAACGGCGAGTAATAAGCGGTACGCCCCTTTCTCAAGTACTACCTAGCACGCTTGGGGTTGATACAACCTCTCGCAAAACATTCGGTAAAAATAATTGTAAATGCGTGTCTTTGGAAACGTGAAAGGTACAAAACGATGCATTAATTATGGACGATAATTAATGTTCGCCCACAAACTCTGTAATTTAGATATTTCAACCATGTGATTTTATAACATGCTCTCAATCCTCATGGCATTCTTGAAAAATTTAAGTAACAGGTTATAAAATATATAAAATGATATCAAACTTGTATCTAAAACATTTGTACATTTCATGATTTCCAAGATATTCATATTAGATTAAATCAAAAACATATTGTATTATATCAATTTTTATGTCATGTTATATAAATCTTTATATTATTTTAGTAGTGTCGTTTTGTTATATTATATGTTACATTGTTTGTATTTTTTATCCAACCTTGTATTCTATTTGTATTAAAATATTGTATTTCATGCTAAAATATAAATAAAAATAAATTTTTATTTAAATCTTAATCGCCTCTGCATTTATTTTCCCTTAATTGTCCCTTATCATCTCTTCCTTCATTGTATATTCCTATTTATTAAAATTTAAATCTTTGAATTTCCTGCCGAAACTTCGAATATCTCTTCGGTCATTATGTTCCCCTGATACAAAACGCGAAAATCAGGAAACTGAGAAAATTTAAATTTCTCGCAAAACTTGGAATACCTCTTCGGTTATCATGTTCTCCTGATACTAAAACGCGAAAATCGGAAAACTGAGAAAATTTGGATTTCTCGCCAAGACTTGGAATACCTCTTCGGTTATCATGTTCTCCTGATACTAAAACACGAAAATCGGGAAACTGAGAAAATTTGGATTTCCCGCCAAGACTTGGAATACCTCTTCGGTTATCATGTTCTCCTGATACTAAAACACGAAAATCGGGAAACTGAGAAAATTTAAATTTCTCGCAAAACTTGGAATACCTCTTCGGTTATCATGTTCTCCTGATACTAAAACGCGAAAATCGGAAAACTGAGAAAATTTGGATTTCTCGCCAAGACTTGGAATACCTCTTCGGTTATCATGTTCTCCTGATACTAAAACGGGAAATTCGGGAAACTGAGAAAATTTGAATTTCCCACCGAGACTTGGAATACCTCTTCGGCTATCATGTTCTCCTGATACCAAAACGCGAAAATCGGGAAACTGAGAAATTTTGAATTTCTCGCCAAGACTTGGAATACCTCTTCGGTTATCATGTTCTCCTGATATTAAAACACGAAAATCGGGAAACTGAGAAAATTTGGATTTCCCGCCAAGACTTGGAATACCTCTTCGGCTATCATGTTCTCCTGATACCAAAACGCGAAAATCGGGAAACTGAGAAATTTTGAATTTCTCGTCAAGACTTGGAATACCTCTTCGGTTATCATGTTCTCCTGATACTAAAACACGAAAATCGGGAAACTGAGAAAATTTGGATTTCCCGCCAAGACTTGGAATACCTCTTCGGTTATCATGTTCTCCTGATACCAAAACGGGAAATTCGGGAAACTGAGAAAATTTGGATTTCCCACCGAGACTTGGAATACCTCTTCGGCTATCATGTTCTCCTGATACCAAAACGCGAAAATCGGGAAACTGAGAAATTTTGAATTTCTCGCCAAGACTTGGAATACCTCTTCGGTTATCATGTTCTCCTGATATTAAAACACGAAAATCGGGAAACTGAGAAAATTTGGATTTCCCGCCAAGACTTGGAATACCTCTTCGGTTATTATGTTCTCCTGATACCAAAACGCGAAACTCGGGAATATTTCCCAATTTTGGGACTTTGTAACAGGATATCATAATAACCGGCAGGAAGCGGCACTGAATTTTTTATTGAAAGAGATGGGTTTAAAAGGGAATAGGAGGATAATAATAAACGAGAGAAAATAAAGAAGTCTGCGCACATGATATAAAATATAAATGTTTATTTTTAATTTGGAATCCTGTTTTACATGTTACGAGGACAATATGAAGAAATTACAATAATAATTTATATATATAATAATATAAAATATAATAAATATATGAAAATATATATGTACAACATAAAAGAAAGAGAATATACGACTTATAAATGCACATTAACATACATACACAATAAATAAAAATATATATTGTATATAAAACATATATGCATGGGAAAATAACTACAATATGTATACATACATAAATATTATATCTTTAAAATTGTGAGATGTATGAAGAAGACTATTTTTACATAAAGTTCTGTAAATATATTTTATAACCTAACATTTAAATTTTGTAAAAGGTCATGCGCGCGAGATTCAAGGCATGTGACAAAATGGCACGTTTTAAACGTTTAAAAATGCATTATTTAAAAATGGCATCAAACTATTATTACCTAAAACATTTTTTTTCATATATTTTTCGTACTTTTTCCATACATCTCACTGTATCGTACTTTTTTCCATACATCTCGCTGTTTCGAAGATATTCGCTCGTAAAGAATATCACTTCCTTCGCGATTTATTCTTAACCCCTAAACGTGCTGGAAAGCACATACAAACTTTAAGTCTTACATTTACGCAAAACTGCTCTGCAGCGTATCCAGAGCCCATCCGAATCGGTGAGGGACACTTCCACATGTTTCCTTGTCAGGCAGGCAGGCAGGCAGGCAGGCAGGCAGACGGGCAGCCATCGAGGTAGTTCCCAACGTCGAGTCTGCGAAGAAACGGAGGAGAGAGTGGATGCCATGGGTCTCCACACCTCCTCGCTCCTCCTTCGCCTCCTTCGCCTCGCGGTTCCTCTCCTTCCTCGTTCTCCTCTTCTACCACACCCATCCTTCTTAATCGACCGATCAGACAGTACTACGGAAGACGCACAGACCCATGTCGTCGGCTGATGAGCCGCGTCTGCGTACGCGAACCAGTCGCGGACCAGGCCGTCGAAATTAGCGTCGGCTCGATCGCGGACAATTACGACCGCTCGCGGACGAATCGCGGGAATAATACCCGCATAGCGCGGTGGGCGATGTTTATAATCGAGACACAGCCGGGGATACACATAAGCATCGCGCGCCGAGAGAGAGCCTATAATGTCACGGTGATTTCCAGGAGATGCTGCGCGTACAGCGAGAGAGTTGCTTCATCTCGCGAGCAGCAGCTCGTCCCGCGAGCAGCGACTCACCAGAGTATTGAGACATAGGCGAGGCACCTTACACGCCGATAAATAGAAGCCCACGAAGGGCTTACGAGCCCCGGCGAGGAGGAGGAGGAGGAGGAGAGGCCGAAGAAGCAACCAATCTTCCTCGCGGTGCACCGTAACGACAATACTGCACCGCGCGTGGAGGCACGACTGGACTCGGCTCCTCGAGTCTACACCGAATCCTCGAAGTAGCTCCGCAGCCTCGCGAATCCTTTCCTCTTTCTTCGGCCTCTGTCCCGTTCCTCTCTTCTTCACTCTGTCTCTCTCTCTCTCTCTCTCTCTCTCCCTCTCGGTCTCTCAGCTCCTCTCGCCGGTGTGAGTTACTCTCCCGCTTCCCACTGCTCTCTCGCGAGCGCAGTCCAGTATTTGTTCTTCCAGCGTCTCCTCTGCGCTACGAGAGAGAATCATCCAAGGGCAGTAAACCCTTTGATATATAGTCGAAGGTTTTTAGAGTTCTGTCAGCCACGCCCACAATCAGCCTTAGTATTATTTACACTCCTCGTGGTTCGTAGACGATCGTCTCCCTCGTAAGCTCCGTTCTTCTCCCTTTCTGCTCTCTCTCTCTCTCCCTCTCTCTCTCTCTCTCTCTCTCTTTGTCTGTTTCTCGGCCTCCTCTCTGACTCTTTCCTTCCTTCCTTCTCACCACCACTCTTGGTCCTTCTCTCCTTCCTCATCGTCCGTTCGAGTCGTAGCTAACGTCATCCTTGCCCTCCCCCCTCCTCCTCTTCCTCTTGATCACCGGCCTTTCGTCCACTTTTTAACGGTTTCTCCGACGTATCCTGTCGCTTTGTCTTCGGGCGCTCTGCATAATATAACAGTGCCAACCCGGAGGCCGTTGGGGATCTTGAATCTCCTTTTGTTCCTATCCTATCTACTCCCTCCTCCTCCTCCTCCTCCTTCTTCTTCTCCTCCTCCTCGTCCTGCCGTTCTCCCGCTCTTTCTCACTCTGTCTTTCCCTCTCTCTCTCTCTCTCTCTCTCTCTCTCTCTCTCGCTCTCTCTCTCTCCCTTCTCGCCGCGGTCTTCGTCCTTTTGCCTCGTCCATCTTCTCCGCCGGGGGAGCCGAGAGCCCTCGATGAGCGTACTCCGAATTTATAAAATTAGGTACGATCGTGGCTACGTCTTTCGCGAAATTATCTATCCCGGGCGCGCGCGCGCGCGCGCGCGCACACACACACACACACACACACACACACACGAATACGTTCCTCCCGATCGTACCCGCGGGGCCAGATTTCGGGTTTCGCCGCGCGTCCAAAAGCGCGCCTCGCGCGAACCGACTCGAGCGAAGGCCGGGCGAATATAAATCGACGCATATTTTATTCCGTAAATTCATCGGCCCGAGGAAACGGCCGGCCGACTGGCCTGTCGAGACTCGGGCGATTCGATTATCGGCGCCGTCGATACCGATTGATTTCACGTCCGACTATCGCGCAACGCGTAATGCCCGTCGTTCTCCATTAAGGTCCGTCCCGCATCTAACGTGTAATAACTGCGAACCGCGTAACGCGTAACGCCTGCGTGGCGAACTCACGCGCAAAAATTCACCCCACCTCTCGGCTCCGGTCGGTTTGCGAATCCGGATCTTTTCAATCGATGCCGAAGCGATTTGCGCGAACACTGCCCGACGCTTCTTCTCGCGTTCACGCGAGTTGAGACGAGTGCAGCAGACGCGGACTTTGAGCGGCTCGCACGCGAGCAATGCGAATTATTCCTACCGACGACGCGACGGTTCCCACCTCGCTCCCTGCCTGCGCGACGTTCGCGTCCACGTGGCTCGTCCACAACCAAGTCGTGGAGACGATAAGGAACGACGCGCGCGTGGCGGCCCGCCGAAAGGAGGCGCGCGCGAGAAACGCCGGGGCGACGGAGACAAACGGGCGAAACATTACGTTTCGAAATCGTTCTGGCCGTCACGAAAAATCGTAGCCCGGCCTAATCTCGAAGGTAAATCTCTCCCGCGGGCTAATCAAAACGGAGGATCAAACCCGGGGCCCGTGTTCCCGAACCATCTGCCCCTGCCCGCCGGCCAGCGTTGCAATAGTCCGGCGCGGCTATTCGCGCGGCGAACGATCCGCCGGCCCCGCCGGGGTCGATACTTTTTCACGTGATCTCGCAACACACCGCTTAATCCTCTGCATAAACATTGTATTGTATTTCGCAGGGGATGCTCCCATTATATGATATTTTGTTATTAATATCTTCTGACTGGATGGAGCCGGGAGCTGCTACGGGCTACTTTTGTGCATCGACGAGCGTGAAGCCGCCGCGCGCGCGGCGGCGGCGCCGGCGAGAGAAGGAGAGCGACGGAAAGAAAGAAACGCACAACGAGAAAGAAAGACGCGGACGGTAGGGAGGGTAGGCAGGGAAGGAAAGAAACAGAGAGAGAGAGAGAGAGAGAGAGAGAGAGAGAGAGAGAGAGAGAGAGAGACGAGGAACGAAGGCGATACCGGTTCTCCCGATCGCACGATACCCGCCAGGTATTTTCATTACTCGCAATCTAGTCCGGAAAACATTGGCGAATTCGCACGCGAATCGCGTTCACACACGGCGGCGCGTTCATCCGCGACTCGCAATCCTCTCGCACACACGACCTGTTCCTTTTCGGAGAGAACTAGTCTACACTTTCGGAACTCGAGAAGGAACGGGTATGCATCCGAGAGACTCGGTGGGAAAAGAGGGGGGGAGGGAGGGGGGAGGGAAGAGAACTGGTGCAAGGTAGCGCGGACTAACAATTTCGTTACTGATCTCGCGATATAATTAGTCTGCTCTTTCTCCCCGCGCCTTGCTCCTCCGTGCCTCCTTTTCCCACCAGACCTCAACTGTATACCTGCCTCTCTCTCTCTCTCTCTCTCTCTCTCTCTCTCTTTCTCTCGGTTCCGAAGCTGTACGCACAAGGTTCTTCGGAAAAGAACAATGAGTGACAACCTCGAGGCTGTCGCCCCGCTTTCTCCGGCTCTCTCTCCTTCCCTCCTCCGTATTGAGTCATCCGACAAGTCTGCAGGGATCTTTGCGCAAAAGTCGATATTTTGCCACTCGGACAAAACTTTAAGCCCGGTAATGTGTCGCGACCATTTCTTTTCTTTTCTTTTTTAACGACCGGTCAGAGAAAACGAAAGAAATCGAGTTCTCTTCGGGCTCTTCGGGCTTCTCGTAAAAATCCCCGCAAACTTTAATCGAACGACCCGATATTTCCGGCAAGATTGTTGTTGTTATTATTATTATTACTATTATTGTTATTGTTATTATTATTATTATTATTATCATCATCGTCAGAAAGGAGAGCGGGGCTTCCGAGATGGCGGCGACTGCGCGGACTCGCCGGGGGCAAAGTTCGCGGGCGCGAGTCAACGCGGCGGATTCGTCACACGAGCGAGTACGGTCGTTACGCGCGAATGACGTTAACAGAATTGTACGCGTACGTAGTCGCAGTAAAGCGCCGCGAGGTTTTTACGACGAGCGGCTTTATGTCCCCCGATGCGCCACGTGAGTCCAACTGTTGAGCGATTTAAAGCCGCGTGTTCGCGTCCGCGTTCACACGCGCGACCCGCACGTTGTATCCGTAGGCTTGCGGCCGCCGGGGAACGGGCGGGCGCGCTGTTTATCGTTTTATGCGATTATTAAAATAAAGATTAAGCCGCGCCGTTAAAGCGGCGCAACGTGCGCGACCCTTCCTTCCCCTCCTCCTCCTCCTCCTCCACCTCTTCCTCCGTCGCGCTCACGCGCGTTGGACAAATCTTTCTCCCAAGGAACGTTGTAAAACGGACATTTTCCGCGGCACGACGGCCGGGACAGAGCGAGGTGGGAGAGGGTGGGGGAAGTGGGGGGGAGGAGGAGGAGGGGGGGGGTTCCGCGCGGAGTAATTTGCAAGAGCGATTATTTCCACGCGCGTGTAACACGCGAGCGCGCGGTCGCGGTACAAACGAGCGATTATTTTTCTCCCTTGCCCCCCTCCCTCTATCACTTTTTTTGTTTTATTTTCATCGCTCAAGAAAGACATTCATCCCGGTCGGGGCCTTTCACACTCGGAAAACAGCGCGGCCGCGCGCGGTGTCGGTTTTCGGTCCGCTCGCTCGCGCCGTTATTTTTCTGTTGGCCTTCTCTCCCCGGCCCTCCGCCGAGCCCTACCCGTCGGCACCCTCGCACCCCGACGCGCCGCCCCGTCCGTCTCTTTTTATTTCCCGCATGACGCGCGTTTGTTGGTCACGAGGGCCCCGGCGCGTACGAATTACACAGAAATATTCGCGCGCGGACAAAGCGGCCGGCTCGTTGATTCGCAAGTTAATTGAGCGGCGCGCGGCACTCGGCCGGGCCGCTAACGAGTAAATTGTTGACTACCACTACCACCACCGCCGTCGCCACCGCCACCACCACCACCACCACCACCACCACCGTCGCCGCCGCCGCCGCCGCCGCCGCCGCCGCCGGTGGCGGCGGTAACAGCAACAACGCGCATCAACGCAACGCTCGCGGACGGCGCGTGAGGCCGCCGCCGGCGCGGAGGGGGCGGAAATTGTACGGATTTTTGAGCCAATTAGTCGCGGTTTTAATCGCAGGAAATTGCCGTCACTTCGGCCGAAAAAGCGTTTCACTTTCGCCGATCTCTCTCCTCTGCCGGCTCTCCCGACGTCGGCGTTTCCGCCGGCGCAACGAGCGTCCCGAACACGGATCGCGCCAAAGCCGCATGAATTTTACACATAAATATATTAAACTGTACATATAAATATGTATTAAAATTAGAGCAGATCTGCGACCATTGAGTCAGACGCCAGACTCGCGCTGCTCCCCGAGCTGCAAAAAATGCACTCGGAATGAATCCTGACGAGATGCGTTCGAGATGAGCGAGAGCTCGCTCAACCGTCAGCCTACTTTTCATTTTGAAATGTGTTATAAAGGATGAAATTCTGAGTGACTTTTGCTGATACAATTATATGGGGATCGCTTATAGTTTCTGAGATATCTCACTTTAAAGTTTTATAACTGCACGTTGCAGTATATTTGAAGTAGAGGTGAATATATAGAAAGGGGTACACCTCACCGGTTTTTTTCTCATTTTGAAATACGTTACAAAGGATGAAATTCTGAGCGACTTCCTGATACAACTATATGGGGGTCGCTTATAGTTTTCGAGATAGTTGATTTTGAAGTTTTGGAATTTTGATTATCCTGGAATTAAATTCCAGATATCATAAGCTGACGTTATTTACAGTGCAATCCAAACAGTTAATCCAAACATTGTGTATACATAGAAATATAAGAAACAGTACATATAAGCGGGAGAGGGGCTCCGCCCCTCCCCAAAAAATCCTAACCTAACCTAACTTATTGCACCTTTATATATCGTTGGGCGATGCTGAAAACATCTCCTTAAAAGCCACAACACTTAATTATATACAGATATTATAATCAGTTAAATTCAGCCAGATAATAGATCTTAAGAGAACTTTTTCCAACAATGTCCAAAAATATATAAAGATGCAATAAGTTAGGTTAGCTTAGGATTCGTTCGGGCAGGGGGTGCGGGGGAGAGGGGCGGAGTCCCTCTCCCGCTTATATGTGCCGTTTCCTATATTTAAAGTGAATGAAAAACTGCTTGTCTACTTCAAATATACTTCAACGTACAATTATAAAACTTTTGAGTCAAATATCTCAGAAACTATGAGCGACCCCCGTATAATTGTATCAGGAAAAGTCACTCGGAATTTCATCCTTTATAACGGATTTCAAGATGAAAAAAATCGATGAGGTGTACCCTTTTCTATATACTCACCGGAGTTTCTCCCGAGGAAATTCGACGATTGCGCGACGAGGCGCTCGGTCGCGATTCTCGCGAAAACCAGGATCCTAGATCCCGTCGGCTGGACGAAGATCCGCGGCAGCGTCGTAAAGGCGCTTCTCGCCGGCTCGGCTGGCGGAATAAAAAGGACGCGCGCGCGCTCGCGCGAGGACCGCGTCGTAATTAAGTCATACTAAAATTCTGCCGTGTCTCCCGCGAGAGCTTGGAGAGGCGGCACGGATTTTATGGCGGCCCTCGCAGCGTGTGCGTGCGCGCGACGCGTGTACGTGCACGCGCGCGCGCGGCGGAGGAGCGGAGCTCGTGGATGTCGTGTCGGCGCGGCTGCTCCTTTATTTTCGAGCGGCACCAACAAGAGTCGTACGAAACGTTGTTGCGGACGCGACGTCTCTCCTCTTCTATACGACGTGCCGCGACTCGCCGTTCCCGCCGGTTTTATTCGCATTCCTCGCGCCGCAAATGAGAGGATAAAGTGCGACGCAATATCAGAAACGGCCTCCGATCGAGAATCCCCCCGCCCGCCCCCTAACTCGCTCGCTCGCTCCCCCGCGATATCGCGCGGGTAAATATTTAAATAACATTCGTCCTGCCGAGACGATACTTTCTTCCCCGCCGGCACCGAGAGTGCTTCTTTGATTTCGGATCTCGATGTTTTCCCTCGTTGCTCCCCCCGCCGCTGATGTCTTCATTTGCGCGGCGCGACGCAAAAAGCGATGAAATGCGAAAATCCCGGGGTGCGATTGATTTACGGTCGCGGCGGCGGCGGCGGCGGCGGCGGTAAGGTCGTAAGGGCGTTACAAAAATGAAGACGCTTAATACGCGGGGCCGGTGCTTTTGTTAGCTCGCGTCGGTTAACCCGGCGCCTCTCCTTGCATTTCTCTTGCGAGCGGCCGCTTTTTCGTCGCCCGCTTGTTTCCTCTCGTAAAAAACAATCAAGCGCGGCCGCGCCGCGCCGGGCCAACATAGTAAACCTTGATTGTAACTGATGAGGGGTAGGAAATCGGCCGAAACGTTTCTCGCTCGAGTGCAGGGGCAAAAAATGATAGATACACCGTCGAGATTATATCCCACGACCCTCTCTCTCTCTCTCTCTCCCTCTCTCACTCTCTCACTCTTCGAACTTGTCCGATCGTCGCTCCGCTGACTCGCGGCTCGATAATTTCACGACGGAGTTTCCACGAGTCGCGCCGAGAGAGAGAGAGAGAGAGAGAGAGAGAGAGAGAGAGCGGGTAGACTCTCTCGCTGACGTCACAGCCGCGAGAAAATGTGCCGTACACAACGTCGATCGCGTGCGCGATCGTTTCGTCCTGGTCTCGCGGCGAGCGAGAGAGCGCGCGGTAATTCCTCTGTGCGCGCAGGACGAGCATTCCAGCGGGCCTCCCTCGGCCGCGCAACTCGGGCGCAGGATCCCTTTAATCCGGATATCCGTGTCTCGCGGCAAGAATCATCAACGCGATACACACGCGCGGGACTCACGGCGGATCGCCGTTTCCCCAATTTGTTAATTACCTCGCGCGCGGCTACCTGGCCGCTGTCCGCCGACCGCAACTTCGTAGGCTCTCTTCCATGGCCCGCGGTCAGGAGAGAACTGATACGCGCCCCGTGTACGTGTGTGTGTGTGTGTGCGCGCGCGCGCACATATGTGTTCGTACACCTGATCCTCTCATCAACGGCCGTAAAATCCGCCGCTCGCGCGATATTCAACACCTTGCGCGAGCGTGTGTAAAGCGCAACGCTCGAGCGCCCGCGGTGGCCTCTGTTCGTCCTCTGCGACGATTCGACAAGTTCCTTTTCTCGCGCGGAAATACATGAGGTAAAGGCGCCAGCAATGCGGCAGGGTCACTTTGCTCTCGCTCCTGTCGACCCCGACACGCCTAATTAAACTTTCAACGTACATACATACATATATACATATATATATATATATATATATATATATATACACACTGTGAGAAATGATGTGTTAAATATTAACATATGTCTCGTGTGTCTCAAATCATCCACTCTCATTTATGTGTTAATTTAACATACAGCGAATATGTTATAACACACATAATGTGTAAAAAATTAACACGAAAATTTAACATTTGAACGCCGTCGAGAGTCACAGTTTGTGTTACATTGGCATACAATGAATGTTACCGCAACATTTGGGAGAAGTAATGATCTATGATTTAATGAAATGAAAATGTTAGATTGACATCAATCTACGTGTTAAAAATTCAATCTTCACGTAACAGAAATGTTAACATTATACGTTTAACGCATGATAACTGTTTTAATAAGGAAAGTAACACATTTTAGGTGTTGACTTCAACATATAAAATATGTCATAGCAAGAAGATTCATGCATTTACGTACAAATTGTATCGTTTTAATACTTGGAAATGTCATTTTAACACTCGAAAACAGTTGATCTTAATTTAACACAAGAAAGTCTAGGTAACACAACAACGATATGTTAAATTAACACACGACTGTGTAAGAAATTTAACACAAAACTTTCTACGCACAAGTAATTTTAACAAAAGTACGAGACGTTTTTAACTGTGTATGTATATATATATCGCGAGTGATGTAGCGTTTACGGCAGCGCGCTTGCAAATATTGACAGTTGCAATTACTCGGTAGGAGGACGAATAAATCGTTTCTCAGCGTGTCGCTCGGTCCATTTTTCCGTCAGAATGGACTCTTGCACTCGCGCGCGTCCACACGTAATCAGGTACGCGTCCGGGCGCATTGGCACACCTCAGTTCCTTCTCCCATTTCTTTCTCACAAAGGCTTCTCGCGTGGAAGCACGGCGAGAGAGGCACGCTGGAGTGATTCGGTAACGAGCGCAGCAGACAGGCGCCGGCCGAGAGAGAGAGAGAGAGAGAGAGAGAGAGAGAGAGAGAGAGAGATATGTACCGTCGGAAAAACCGGCAGTTTTAATCACGCATTCAGCCGGCTATCTTAAACATTAACGCGTAATTACGAAACAAATTAGCGATAACGCCAGTTATTAACTCGTCCACCGACCATTGATAACACCTAATTATGCATATACAAGTAACGCCGTCGTAGGGAAGAGAGACGCATTCCCCCCCCCTCCCTGCCCCCACCGCCGCCGTCGCCCCGCAATCTATTCTCCCTATCAAACCATCAACACAAAGCATAACTGCTCATTAAGTACTCATGCGCGCCGGCGGCAATTAAAATCTCGCATATACGCGCGACTCCCGGAAATGCGTAAAGCAATCTTCAGGCGCGCCGGATCGCCTCCTCGGCCGGTAAAAAGCGGAAGACGAGGCAGGTGCGCGTGTCCTTGGCCGTCGTTGACCTCAGGGAATCCAACGTCGCGTCGCGGTGCGCGCGCGCGCGCGCGCTCTGCCAATTTTTTACGTCTCGTTACGTCTCGGCGGCCGATGTGCCGTGTCTGTATCCGTTTCCGATTCATCGTCGCTCTCGTCGAGCTCGACCGACTCGAAGGGAAGAGAGCGCGAGTTTCTTCTCGCGACGGCGCAGAGACTTTTAACGCCGGCGTTTCGAGCGTGAAAATTGTCGCCCGCGCGCGCGCGCTTTCGGGATGCTCGCGACACATGATATTGCAGCGATGTCGGGCCACTATTAGCCGGCTTTTATTGGTACACGAGCGAGCCGTGTGCCGGCTGACCTACGACCGCCAACAGTTAATCAATGCTTTTATGAGCATTCGCTCGGCAGTACACCGTCGTTTCAAGCCGCGGCCCGTCCCCTCTCCCCGCCCCCCGGCCAGCCGAACCCACCCCTACCGCCCCCGCCCCCCTTGCCTCCGATCAACCACCCAGCCACCCAATCGTTCGCCCAACGAGCGCGACACGCTTCCCTCTTTCGTTCTTCCCCCCTCCCCCCTCCCACTCTCTCCCTCTCGCTCTCTCTCTCTCTCTCGTTTTATACGCGCGGGTGTATTGTATGTTTCGCGCGCGCTCTTGGAGCAGCTAGCCCCGAAATTTTGCGCTAGCGCGAGGCACCGCTATCCGTTAAACGAGCGCGCGCGCGCGCGCGCGATTACGCCGCTCGACACAATGTATCAGTTGTGGCGCGGCCGTCGCGGACACGGAGAGAGAGAGAGAGAGAGAGAGAGAGAGAGAGAGAGAGAGAGAGAGAGAGAGAGAGAGAGAGAGAGGGAATGGCCGAGCTCATTGTGCGATCGCGATCGCCGCGGAAAGATTCAACGGGAAATCGATCGGCGGTGAATTCGGATTTCGGCATTCCGGCATTCCGACGCTGAGCAGCCGTACGAGCGAGTGGATCGACGGATAATTGATAATTGGTTCGCGCGCTAATAAACAATTCGATATGCATTAGGTCATGTAACATAAATTGCGCCGGGTCAATTTGATTAATGATACACCTTCGTGATCGCGCGCGCGCGCGCGCGCGTCGGACGATTAGGGCGGAATCCTATTAGCTATTTTGATTCCTGGAAATTGCGGTCTTACGTTGTCTTCGATCCGATCGATTTAAGGGACGGCCGGATGAGCTTGCAATCCAAACGTGGCTTTAGCTAAACCGCCGCTTTTAAGACCCTCGCGCGCGCTCGTTGTTGCCGCTCTCTCTCTCTCTCTCTCTCTCTCTCTCTCTCTCTCTCTCTCTCTCTCTCTCTCTCTTCCCTCTCTCTCCCTCTCTCTCTCCTGCGCCGTCTGTCCGGCTCACCCACGGCTATTTATTTTTCTCATCGCTTTTAATTTCCTAGAGATAACGTAGAAGCGTAGATGCGCGTACGCACACACGTACGCACGCATGCACGCACGCACGCACGCACGCACGCACGCACGCACACAAACTCGCGCATACACGCATATAATCCCGCCGGCCATTGTGCGCCGCGCTCCCGAATGAATGTTTCGCGCCCGCTATCGCGATCGGATCTCGCTTGTTGAGTTTATTAATTGCGTTATGGGAAGTGCCGCGTTCACCGGGCGAAATTGAAAAAAATTGTCCGCTCTCTCGCGCGCCGCGCGCTGACCTCGGCGAGATTTCATCCCCTCCTTTTCTCTCTCTCTCTCTCTCTCTCTCATTCCTCTTCTCTTTCCGCGTCTCCCTTTCCTTCGCGATTTCGATAAAAGTTCCACCGCGTTTCCAGCCTTTTCGTCGCGCGACGCTCGCGATCGTATATTTTAGGCCCGCAGATCGTTGGCGCGAGGGGGGCGCGGGCGGGGACGACGAGAGGCGCTGCGGGGGACTGGCTCCAATCGTAAAACAATTATACAATTACCGCGCGGCCGTAATTAATTGCCGGCCGTTTCAACGTTTACCCCGACGTGCGGCGAGAGAGAGAGAGAGAGAGAGAGAGAGAGAGAGAGAGAGAGAGAGAGAGAGAGAGCGCGGCGCGGCGCGGCTCGGCTGCAGGTCCGCGAACGCCGCGGCATTAATTCATTAACGTTGCACCGTGAAACGTATTTGCCCGTAAAATTGGTCGGCCGGCGTGTTCGCGATTATTTGCTTAAACAATTTCCGAACGTCGATCGACGACGCCGCCGCCGCCACCGCCGCCGCCGTATGACGTGATTTAACGATTTCCTTCTCTCTCCGTGTCGACGGCAATAACGCGTTCCCGGTCCTCTCCCCCTCCCTCACTCCCCCTGTGCACCCGTCCCTCTCCGTTCCTCTCGCCTCGCTCACTCTCTGTCCCCCGATGATAATATATCTGCGAAATAAGCGCATCCCAACGGACACCCCCCTTCAAAGCGTGTGCGCTCTCTCTCTCTCTCTCTCTCTCTCTCTCTCTCTCTCTCCTCTCTCGCCGAGCACAAAGAGTCCGCGCGCAAATAAACCGATGAATATTGTATGCCCATTCATCCGCTTTCCGGATGTTTTCGCCGCCGCGCGCGCGCGCGCGCGCGCGGTCCGTCCCCGAACGGTATCCGAGTCTGAACGATGCCGCGCGCGGCGCGCGCGCGAGATTATAATATCACCTCAGCCGCCGGTGCTGTTAACGATAATAAACGAGCGATTAACGACGTATCCGCCTCGCCCGGTGATATTTGTGAAAATAACGCGTGTTTTTGGGCCGCGCGGCTGCGACGCGACGCGTCCGTCGAGCGACACGACCGTCGCGCGCGCACGATCGGAAATCGGTTAAGAAGCGGGCCGACGCGATCGAAATCCGATATTGGGAATGAAGACAGCGCGCGAGCGGGAGAGCGAGCGAGCATTTATACGTAAAGGGATCGCGCACGATATTGGCAGCGATATCCCGGTATCGGTGACCGCCACCGCAGGCCGCAACACGACGGTGCAGTCGCAGTTAATTTGCTCACTCCAAGTGTGTTTGATTCCCCTAATTAATTGATCGGTAGGGTCACCGTGTGCCAGCGCATATACGGATGGCAGTAATCAAGCGCGTGGCCCTCGCTCTCCGGCAAGAGAGAGAGAGAGAGAGAGAGAGAGAGAGAGAGAGAGAGAGACGCCGCGCGGCGGCATTATTGGCGCGCGCATGTATTTGCGCGTACGCGCGCTCTATTTGACAGAAGTGCGCGTCCGGATCTCGCAGCCGGCATCCCTGAGTCGGGAGAGGAGAGAAGAGGAGAGGAAAGGGTGCCCGATTACGGCATATTTTGTCATCAACGTTTTCACCGGAGCTCTCCCTCGGCGAGGAGTCCGCGAAAATGACTCCGAGAGCAAGCTCGAGTCGGCAGGGAAAGTCAAGGCAGAGTCGTCGGAATTGCGTCGTCGTCGTCGTCGTCGTCGTCGTCGTCGTTGGGTAGCGACGTGGGTGTGATTTTTCCTCGCTCTCTTTCTCCTCTCCGAGAAAATTCGCGGAAATGACGTCGCGATTGGTGGACCGAACGGCGAAGCGAGATGGGATACTGTGTTGTGGTGCACACTCACCGAGGTGTCCGTTCTCGTAGTAGTCGCCGTTGTCCAGTCGGTGCTTCTTCAGGGAGTGCTGAGGATGATGACCAGCCGCCGCGGCTAAGTGGCTGGCTGCGAGGCTCAGTCCAACGGAAGCGCGCTTTGGGGGTCTTCCTGGCCTGGAGCTGTACAGTGGTAGAGAGTTACTGTGGTTAGAGACACCTGTCATCGAGGTAACGTCTTACCCCGATCGTCGTGGCCGCGACCTTCGTCGCGGCCGATTGTGTCCGCTGGAATCTCGCTAGCAGGAGATATCGGCGCGCGCGGCCTCGACTCGCGATCGCGGCGGCTGCGGACGGACGAAGACGTCGAGAGCGTCGAGGACGAGAGACGGTGCGCGCGACTGCGAATGAGCCGCGGATTCGGAGAGAGACGACACCTCGCGCGAAGCCGCGAGTAGAAGAGCCGCGGTGACGATCGGCCGCGCCGATATCTCCTCCCGCGGGAACGCGCTCCGTGTCAGCCGCGATGCGGCTCCGGGAGCGGATCTCGAGCTGAGATTTCGAGATTACTCGAGAGGAAAGGATCCCTCCGAAGCGGCCGGACCATTAAAGGAACACCCGGCTCACCGGGCCGGGGAACCAATTTGGTAACCTTAATGGCTAATCTACGTAGATCGTGCGAACGTTTCGAGAGCGGACTCTTACGTGACTAAGGGAAAAAAGCGGAGCGTTTCCCGGCCGGGAAATAACGCGCGGCCTGCCGAATTCGCTCGTCGTCGCTTCTGATTACTCCTCGAATTTTCAGACTCGCTTCGACGACATCGTTCCACGTCCAAAGTCTTGGAGAAGGACGTCGCGCGCCAGAACCGTCAAACACACAACTACTCTCTCTCTCTCTCTCTCTCTCTCTGCCGAGAGAAAGAGAGAGAGAGAGGATCGCGCTTCAGCATCGCTCCGAGTGCCGAGTGGCCGGCGTTTTCTTTTGATGAGCATCACTGGCACCTTTCGAGCTTTGTCGGCGGCGAGCCAGACGAGGAGAGATCTCCGTTGAAACAATCTGTACGATAGCGGAGCGATGATACCGGCGCGCGGTCAGGGGGGGGGGAAGTTCATTTTTCATAGGCGGCAGGCGCCAGAGAGGCGCTCACACGCACGCACACGCGCGCCGTCGCGACGCGGCGCGACGCGACGCGACGCGAGCGAGCGCACATATGAGCCGGGCTTTTGCTTCAGCGAGGAAATATCCGGGACTCGTTGTGTTACCTCGCGGTCCCTTCTTTACTCTCGATGCAGCGCGCTCGCGCGCGCGCCTAACTGTCCGCGGATGTTCTCAACCTGCTCGCCGATCGGCGATTTTCGCACGGGCCGGTTCGGCCCGATTCGCACACCCCGCGATCGCGAGCCGCGATCTTCGATCGGCGACCCGACAGCGTCGTTCTCTTAATCACGGTACACGCTTTATACGCAAGAGCGCGCGCCCTCCTATTTCCCGGCCAGCGTCACATCGCTCGAGCGCAACGAGCGGCGACGGCGGCTGAGCACCGCTAACCGGTAAGCGAGCAATCTCATAGTAGTCAAGACAGATTTGTAAATCTAATTTTTCATCCCGTCTTTCTGCCTGCCCTCTCTCACTTCGCCTCTTCGTTGTCCGGAATCTTCCTCATCTCTCCTCTCGTCCTCCTCTCCCCTCCCCTCCCCCTCTTGTCCCGGAGAACGAGAAGCCCTGTCCTCCCCCTCTCTCTCTCTCTCTCTCCGACGTTCTTTTTCGCCTTGCTACTTGTCTCTCGCTCTATCCCTTTCTCAGCGCCGCCTCTCACGCACGCGGGATACCTCCCCCCCTCCCCCCCAGACGATTCTCAGACGGCCGGTTTATACGGCGTTGATCTCTTAAACCGCTTAGCTTCAGGTTACACCGAAAACACGAGCGCACTTTCTGAGCGCTTAGACCCGCATAATGCGCATTTGTTTGCGTACCGCGCGATCAGCGAAATAAGAAAAGGGCGCCGCGGCCCGTCACGTCGCCGCGTCGCCGCCGGTCCGAACGCGATCCGAACTCGGAGAAGCGCGACGCGTTCGGTCAATTATCGCGCGGCGAACACATCCGCGGCGCGAGCGAGCGGAGCGGAGCGGAGCGGAGCGGAGCCGCCTGGCGTCCGCGATGTCCGATTGTTTCTCCTCACGAGCTACCTCCCGCCCGAGAGAGAGAGAGAGAGAGAGAGAGAGAGAGAGAGAGAGAGAGAGAGAGAGAGAGAGAGAGAACGAGCCAGATGCTTATGCAATATCTGCAGCATTACGTGAATAGTGGCGAAACAATGGCGGGGCAACGACAAACGGGCGTGGAGCGCGGTTGGCCAAGGGATCAAGAGATCGCTAATGATCGCGCGCTAACGTTGCGGCAACCGCGCGACGCGATCGCGCTACCGATTCGGGATTGCCGGATTGATCTTTTATATCGCGGCTATTAATCTCCGTCTTCCGGGGCGCACGGGGTTCAAGCGCGCTCGGCAACGCGGCGAGCATCGATCGTGATCACTCGCGGCCGGTGTGATGGACGATTTCTCCCCCGCGGCGCCGTGGAAGAGGACTGCGAGGAGAGCTTCTCGGCTTTCGAAAAGCAGCGGCGCCTCGATCGATCCTCGCTGGATCCTCGCGAAGGTACTGCAAAAGTGAGCCCGGCTGAATTCTCGAGAAACAAAAAAAAAGTCCAGGGGCCGAAGAGGTTTGAGTCATTTGTTACACTCAAACTAACGTCTTACTGCGCGAATCTTTTACACTCGACCCGACGTTCTTTCTTCCCTCTTTTCGACGCGTAAATGTTTTTCTTTTTTTTTTAATTAAAAGCAACTACACTGCGGCTGGCAGTGCAGTCGGCTCAAAGTCGAGGCTCGACTGCAACGACGCTGGATAAATAAATCTGAGAGTAGTGCGACGCGCGCGGTGTTGCTTGATTACTCGCGCCGTTAAATCTTCAATAATTAAACGGAGCTTAACCAAGGATTCCTCGCAGCTGCGAAAGTAACGCTGCGAAGACAGGCCGGTCCCGCAAGGAGGCTTCCTCCTCGACCCGCATGCGATTATCGACGAGCGAGGTGGCTCGAATTTAATGTCGCGTCGCCGGAAGGATAATTGCAGCCGAGCCGAGCCCGTGGCTTCCTACCCCGGCGACGAGTCCTCGCAGGACGAGCGTGACAGCCGAGATCGGCGCGATCGGCGAGCGCATTTCCAGTATTTACGAGCGCGCGCGGCGTATCGCGCGAATTATACGTGCCGCGTATGAGGCCGCAATTAGCGGGCTTAATCGTAAGGAACGATCGGAGCTGGACGTCTCTCTTTGTCGCGTGATTTATACCGCTCGAACGAGACGGACGTCCCCGCCTCGCGCTCGTTTCGCGGCTTCTCTCTCTCTCTCTCTCTCTCTCTCTCTCTCTCTCTCTCTCTCTCTCTCTCACTCTCTTCGGCGGAGCCTATCGCTCCTTTCCTCCTCATCTACGACGAACGGGGCGAAGCGGCTCGGACGGCTGGAAATTATCGCCCGACGATCGTTTTGTACGTTCGGCCAGTTCGGAGTGCGATCGATCGATTAGATTCGGCCGCGCACACTTCTATATTGTACTTGGCCGGGTTCTCATTCGGAATTGCGTGTGGGCATTAAGAGTTGCGCCGATCATCGGGGCCAGGTGCTATGGCCCGATCCGATCCGTTCCCCGCCCTAATGATCGTTGCACTCCTTCGTTGCTGGCGAAGGAGAAGGAGCTGATCGTCCGGAAAGGGACAGACGGATCGATGGCCGGATCGTGAGGAAAAGGAAGAAAGGATCGGAGAAATGAGCGCAGAGAGCGAGCGAGAGAATGAAAGAGAAAGGCCAACAACACGCGAAAGGAAACGCGAAGGAGAAGCAAATAGGGGCAAGGGGCGGCGACGGCAGCGGCAGCGGCGGCGGCGGCGGCGGCGGCGGGGGGGAGGGAGGGGGAGAGGGCCGAGCAGACGGTGAAAGAAAGAGAAGGACCGATCTCTGCGAGATCGGCGAGACTCGCGGAGAGAATTACACGGCTTTCGTAAGCGATGGGGCGTTTAACGATCTATCGATTCCGAGACGTCTTTAGCTCTTTCAGCCGCTCGCTCGCTCGCTCGCTCGCCCGCTCGCTCGCCCGTCCGCGGTTATCCGCCGCGCAGCCGCGCCGCGTGCAAGCGGCAAAAAAGTCGCCGGGCGCAACAAAACGCGCCGAGTCGATCGAGTCGAATCGTTCGGAATCGAATTCGCGATTCGGACTGCCGACGCGCCGCGCCGGCGGAGCTCGCGCAACACACGCAGGTGGAGGAATCGCGCGCGGTGCAAACGAAATCCCCGCGAGATCTCCTCCTCCTCCTCCTCCTCGTCTCGCTCGGCAAGAGAGCGCGAATGAAGCAGAGAGAGAGAGAGAGAGAGAGAGAGAGAGAGAGACGAGGCGGTCGCGGAACGAACGGACGGATGAATACTCGTGGTACTCGCGCCGCTGATAGATCTGCCGGCGATCTCAGATATCAGGGCGCGCGAGCGAGATGCATGATGAGCGCGTTTCCTAGCGATTTATAGCGGGCGCCTTAATTGTCTTAATTATGCGGCAGCCGCTTCCGTGGAAAGCTCGCGCGAACGATCGACCTCCCGCTGCAATTTAAGAGAACGAGCGTTTCCTTGCGACTCCTGTTCTTTCCTCGCGATTCCTGCTCTTCTGCCTGCCTGTCCCCTTCCCGCCGCCCCCCTCTCTCCCTCCCTCCCTCCCTCCCTCCCTCGGCCCCTCTCGCCGACACGGCGAGCTGCCGCTCTCCGCTCCGCGTCCGCCTGGGAGAGATGAAAATTGTTGCGATAAAGAGGCGCGATAATTTCCCGTTAACATCGCGACGCGCGAGAAGTCTCCTCCCCCCTCCGGCCCCGCCTGCCATGCCTAATGTCCCATTGTGTGTCGGGCCGCAGTTTCCTTCGGTATGGTCTCGCTCGATGATCGCGCGAGGCGTCTCGCGCTTCGACTCGCTCCTTTTCACGCACGCACTCGGAAAAGCAGCGGAGCGCGCCTCGTCGTGGCCCGGGACGGGGTTGTCCTCGTCGACGAGCAGCGGCGCGAAAGCGAGCGTGTCGTTCTCGGTTCGCGAGGGACTGACGACGACGACGACGACGACGACGACGACGTCAAGACATCCGAGATCTCCGCATGCAGGCTCGAATTCCGCGCAGGATTTTTCGCCGCGTGCATTTCCCCGGCGCCGAGCGCTCTCGCGCTCGACCGTGCTGTTGGCGCAGCCCCGGTGATTACGTTGTAACGCAAATGTTTGCCATTCGTGTTTCGCGTTTCGAAGCGATCGCCGAGGACTGGCGTAAGAGCACCGTGCCGGCCGGCGGAGGAGGAGAAGGAGGAGGAGGGGAAGGACGCGGCGCGAGGGCTGCGAGGTGGAGTGTGTCATGCGAGCGACACATCGCGTGCGTGCCACCGGAGCCTGCTGACCCTCCTACCTCTCCTACCTGTCTCTCTCTCTCTCTCTCTCTCTCTCTCTCTCTCTTGCGCGCGCGCTACATTAAATCCAACGATACAACAACGCACGCGGAATTCCTTACAAGCGACGCCGTCCTGCCGATGCGTCCGTGCGCCGACAGGACGCAACGGCCGAGCGCCGATGTCGTCGAGAGATGCTTCCGCCGCTCGTTTTCTCTTCCTTCTCTCCCGCTTGCGACAATGGACGCGGTGAATGTCGCGGTGTGAGAGAGAGAGAGAGAGAGAGAGAGAGAGAGAGAGGGAGCGATCAAGATACGCGCGGCCCCGACACGCGACAGAATTTGCATTCGAGCGAGGTATTTCCGGAAGCGCTCGGTGAAGATCGAAACAGCGGGGCGCAAACTGGGCGAGCTACAGATGCAATACGGGACGTGGATCGGAGACGCCCGATGAATTTATGAAGATTCAACGAGAGTCGCGCAACTCTCGTCTCCTCTGCTCTCCTCTCGTCGCCGGGAGCGAGTGCGATGGCATTTTGATGGATTTTTTCAGCGCGTCACGCCGCTGCCTGACGCCCGGCCAGAAAAAGAATCGAAACGCGAAGAACGAGCAAATGAGCGAGATTCAGACAGACAGACAGAGAGAGAGAGAGAGAGAGAAAGAGGGAGAGAGAGAGAGAGCGAACGAACGGACGAAGCGATCGTAAATTGTCAATTTCGAAGTCAATTTGGCCAGGCTTACCAATCGGCTGCCGGTTAATTTCAAGGTGAATTGTGTCCAATATGGGTATATTATTAATGGCCCGTCGAGGGATAGGGTGCACTTCCAACCGAGGGTTGCAACCCCGTTCTCGCGCATCGGCCAAATCTATCGCTCGGGGCTGGCGATATGCTCTCGCATTCGGTATTCCGGATTAAATGCTCTCTGATGTTGCTGCAGCGCCGACCGCGATCGTACTCTCTCTCTCTCCCTCCCTCCCTCCCTCCCTCCCTCCCTCTCTCTCTCTCTCTCTCTCTCGCAGGCGCTCGCGCACCTAACGTCTAATGACATGCCGCGGGTAGCGCGAGTCGTGCGACTAGCGAGACCCGAGGAAAACGAGAATAATATGTTCCTGCTGTACTCCGCGCGATACGCGAGAGCGAGATACAAATTGAAGTCTCCTCGGCCCTCCTATTGGACGGGAACGAGATTTCGGAAGTTTCCGAGGCGCACTGTGAAGGCTGATTTGCAGCGAGCACTCGCGCCGATTGCTCCCTCATGGATTTCGGGCGACGACGCGGCTTCGTGAAAACGTTCCGTCCGAGCGACGAGAGAGCGTATCCTGCCATGCGCTCTCCGACGGTTTCCTGTCCCCAGGCCCGGCCGGAGCGCGCAAATATCGCTCCTTGTCTCTCGCGAGACTGGCTACAAAGCTACAAAGGAGCCACTATACTGAGAGGTCAAACACGACGCTATCTTTGAATTACGACGCCGGTGCCTTATCGCATCCTGCTACCGTCTTGCGCCGTCCAAATACTCCGAGCGTCCTGAAAACAAGGGCCATCCACGGCGGGTTATGGGAAAATAACCCGAGTAGACTCCCTTTCCCTGCTCTCTCCCTCTCTGTCGCGCGCGCGCGCGCGCGCGCTATTTCGGGGTCGGCGAGTCTCTTACCGGCGAGAATGTTGGTCGGGTCAAATCTCTTCCAGGGTGTTCCAGCGCACGCTGGAACCGAAAGGCTGAGAGGCGCATCCCGGGGACAGGAGTGGAGAAGGAAGCGGAGAATCGATGAGTGAGTGAGAGAGAGATAGAGATAGAGAGAGAGAGAGAGAGAGAGAGAGAGAACTGCTTGTTCCTCGGCGCACTTTGCCGCACGTGACCTTACGCGTGACAAAAGCGCGGCGATTCGGTCATGGCTCATAGAGTGCCACCCCTTGGAGCTTATCCAGCCGCGGTTCCCCGGTATTTGATCTATACTGCGGAGTCAGGTTTCGCGCGCGACCTTACATCTGCCGAGGCGACGCAGTGTGTCGTCGGCCATTACGAGCGTTTACGTTCGCGGCTGGTGACCGAGTGTGTCGCTGATGGTGGGCAGGGGATGGTCATTACGGAAATTCAGAGCGACCCTCCGCTTGGACGACGAGAGCGCGGCTCCTCCGAGAACGTCTGGATGAGGCCGCTCGCGAGCGACGCGAAAATTTCATCCAGTCGTCTCTACCCCCCGCGGCCGATCGAGCGCCGGCAATATCGAGGGGGTGTCCCCGATCCCGCTTCCGCGGGAATGATTGTAATTTTGAGAACCGCTGTTATAGCGATATCACGATAGCTGGCCCGGCCGTTCCGCTTCCGAATTATCGTCTTCCGCGCCCGCGCGCGGTCTCTTTCTCTCCCCCTCCCCCTCCCCCTCCCCCCTCCGCGTGTCCCTGCCGTCGTCGTTTCCCGCCCCCGGCCGCCGGACTCCCCTCGAGCCGTCACTCTTTCTTGCTCTTGTTCTCTCTCTCTCTCTCTCTCTCTCTCGCTCTCTCTCTCTCTCTCTCTCTCTCTCTCTCCCCCTCCGCCTCTCCATCACGCACCCCTTCCTCCGCTTGCTCTGTCTTTTTTTCGGAACTTGCGAGAGCGTCGACGAGAGCGTCCCCTCGTAAAGCCTCGTCGCGCGCAATTCCCGTCATAACAACGACTTCAATTTTCGTCAAAAGTCTTTCGCCGTTATCGTCGCCGCCGCCGCCACCTCCGCCGCCGTCCGTCCGTCGGTCCCCCTTTCCACCCCCTCCGACGCCAGCCGTACGGCCTGGTCCTTCGATTTGCCGCTTTATAAACTCGCGCCGGACGGAAATCCGCGGCAGCCTCCGCTCCTCCTCCTCCTCCTCCTCCTCCTCCTCCTCCGCGCGCGTGCGAGCGCGAAAGAACGATATTTTCCAAATTATAAATTTTTACGAGTGCCACCCTTCGCGTGCTCGCCCTTCGATTCCGCCGGCGCTTCTTCCCCATCGCCGTCTCCCCGACGCCCCCGCGCCCGCGCGCGCCAGTCAGATTGGATTTGTCCGATTTCGCGCGTCGAGCGGAAAAAAGGTCGCTGACGGAGGGAAGCGCTGGAGAGAAGACGCCTGCGAGAGCGAGGCTCTCTCTCTCTCTCTCTCTCTCTCTCTCTCTCTCTCTCAGGGTCGATAGACTCGGCACTCCGCGCGATCGCGGCCGTTTCCGGCATCGACTTAATAGCGCGACTTATCGTGCGCGATCGAAGGCAAAGAGTCAATTGATTAGACGTGTAAGAGCACGCTGCGCGCCGACGCGCTCTCGCCGCGCGGCCGTTATGATCGGCCGCGCGGATAACGTAATGAAATATACCGCTATCAATTCTCCACGCTCGCAATTATCCTGCGAGCCGCCGCGGCCATTCAAATCCCGGTGCGTTTCCCAGTAAAATGGAGAGACAAGTGGAAATGCGAGCGGGCGTGCACGCGCGGATATGGCTCCTCGCGCGATGATTTTATGCATCCCGGTGCCGTTACGCGGAAGAGGAACGGCGGAGGAAGCTCTCCCCTCGCGGCAGTGCGCCAGAGAGAGAGAGAGAGAGAGAGAGAGAGAGAGAGAGAGAGAGGAAAGGGAGAAGGAGAGCGCTTTCTAATAACCACAATGTAACGCTGGGGTGCGTTACACAAAAGAAATCTTTTTCTCCCGGCCGGGGCTCGAGACTTATCTCGGTAATATTGGATTAAAACTTATGCCTCTCTCGGCCGCAATATGTTATTTTTATTGCTCGCGGCTTTGCATAATATTCGCTGGGGAGTACACGCGCGCGCGCGCGCGCGCGAGCGAGCGAGCGAGTGCCTTCCGTTCCCTCTCGCGGCGTCTCTCCCTCTCTCCCTCTCTGTCTCCTTCTCGGGCTAATTTTAATTTTTATGTCGTGCCGGGCGTCGGGGAACATTACGATACGATTTCAGCGTGGCCTACTTATTCGCGTTTTAGGATCTCCTCGCGCGAGAACGCTCCACGTCGCTCGTTTTTTCGGCGAAGAGAGGCGCGTGGCGCGCCGAATATTAACCGAAGACGGTCCAAACACTTTCGGAAAATTCTTCGACGATGCGACACCGCTCGCTAATTTATGTCCCCACATTCGTTGGTTTTCTCGTACAAGTCCAGAGACTTCGTCTTGTCTTCCGCAAGAGAAGAGCCTCTCCGTCCTCTCACTCATCTCTGCGCGCCTTGAGGACTGGACTGAACACAAGCTCTCTCTCTCTCTCTCTCTCTCTCTCTCTCTCTCTCTCTCTCTCTCTCTCTCTCTCTCTCTCTCTCTCTCTCTCTCTCTCTGCGTATACATACATGTGTATACACACTAGGAAAAAAAATTTAGTATCTCTGACAAAACTGTTTAGTTGAGGCATTTTTTAATAGCAACCAAATATCTTGTTTTATATAACAAAATATTTAGTTGTCTCAACTAAATGTATTTTTCTGCTTTGTCCTCTGGACCAAATATGATTTTGTTCTTAGATTTCATATATAAAAATTAAGCCTTTTAGTTACTTTATCCATAAAAATTACATAATAACGAAATATTATTTTACACAAGCTAAAATAACTAATAATGCCCAATGGACACTATTTTGTCCTTCTGTGCACTAAAATCTAGATTTTATATATTAAAAAAAAATTATAGTATTTTTAACAAAATTCATATAGTTAAAGCTTTCTGGTTGCTATAACAAAAGTATTACGTTATACGAACAAACCGCAATCAAGATATCAAGATATTTGTTTGCAGGAACTAAACAGTTTTGTTGGGCATATTTTGACCAAATTATTTTGTTGTTACAACAAAATTTTGGGTTCACGCAACAATACATTTTTCCTAGCGCACACATATATTTTCCTTTCTGGTTCTGTACACTTTTATTTGATGTTTTATATCGATTTCTCGTTTCGCATATTGTTGTTAATTATCTACTTTTCTTGTAACTCATATTTTTTAATTTATATCTTTTATTATGTAATTTCTACCTACGCGCTTCAAGGGACTTGTGTCCCAGAGCGCTCAATAAATGACGCTTCCCTCTCTCTCTCTCTCTCTCTCTCAAAACTCGCAAACGTGCAAACGATCCGAAACTCCGAGAGAACCTCCGACACACGCGGGGTACGTCGGAGTATCACGTGACATGAGCGTACCACACGATGACTTTCCCGTCGCTCTTCGACATCTGGACGCTTCACATCTGGAGGCGAGGTGCGCGCGCGCGCGCGCGTTACGTTCGCGCAGCGGGATCCGATCAGCGGCGCGATAAATCCAAAAAAAGGAGATAAAAAAGAAAAGAAATTGTGGGAGAGACCGTGGGGGGGGACCGGGTGCGAGGGGCCACCGGCGGCGCGGTCGTCGACGTCGGCGCCAATAGCGCGACGCGCGCGCGGCCACGACTATATATCTACCCCTCCTCCCCCCCCGTGGGCCACGCACGCACGCACGCACGCACGCAGCGCGGACCAATTTCAATTTCGGGGACCCTCGCGAAGGTGTAAAGTATCTCCGATAAAGTATCTCTCTCTTTCTCTCACCGTTACTGACCGCCGAGACGTATCGAATGCAACGTCTCTGTTAGCGGAGGAGGACACGCGATACACCGGCGCGGCGGGAATGACGTACGAAGGAAGCAACGGCTCGTCCTGGCGGGGGAGGGTTGGGGGTGGGGGGAGGGGAAATTCGTGATCCCGACCGCGCCGAGGTCCTTTCCCGCATTCCGCAGCCGGGCTACACCCGCTCGGCTCCGCGCGTGATTTCGAACACGCGCGACACGGATTCCCGGTCGGGGCGACGACTCCGTCGCCGGCAAATCCACTCGGCGCGATACAGGAAACGAAGACGTCTCTCGTCCCTAGCAGCTCCTTCACGCACACCACACATACTCGGCGTAATACCCGATAATACCTGTATTTGCACGTGGCGGGCGGGCGACAGACCTTGGCGACGACGTGCGTTACAGCCGCGTAATCCCGGCAATCTCGAGGACGTGGCCGAGTCTTCGGCGCGAGTAATCCTGCCAATTTGGGCCGTGGATTATCTCCGGACGGGGGAGGGGGGGAGGGCAACCGCCCGCCCGCCCGCCCGCCCGCCTGCGCTTGCAAAACTTTCATTCGATTCCGCTCACACGCGCGACAATCGGCACCTCCGCCGCGCGTTCCCGCGTAAGTCACGCCCGCCGCAGCCTCCGGATTTCATTCCGCTCTTGCTCGACACGCGCGCCCGTCGGCATCCGTTAACACTGTATAATCCGCGCTCTCAACATTCCAATTCGCCGAGGAAGGCCTCGAGATCGCGATCTGGCGCGCGCGCGACGAGAATCGCACCGCTGCCGAGGACCGACGGCGGGGGTGGGTGCGGGGGTCAGGCAAGGGTGAAGGTGTAAGTGCCAGGACGGTGCTTACCTCGAATAAAATATATCGGCTCGTAAAGCGACTGCGGTGGTCAGCTTTTTGTCGGACGGGGCGTGCGGGGGTGAGCGTGTGTGTGTGTGTGTGGGGGGGAGGGTGTGTTGTGGCAGGGTGAAAGGGAAAGGTGGCCACGCTCTGTGTGTCTCTCGTTCTCTCTCTCTCTCTCCTTCTCTCTCTCTCTCTCTCTCTCTCTCTCTCTCTCTTTCCCTCTTCTCCTATCCTTTTCGACGGGGCCGGCTTCAGTGTCTCTCATTTCAATATTTCCACGATAAATCCGCGTCCGGGATTTTTTACGAGTCGCGGCGGAATAAATAATAAAGCAGACCCAAGGCCCGTAGCTCTCACACTAACGCGATGGCCGATACACCTTGCATGCGCCCTTACCGACTCTCCCTCCCGCCCTCCTGCTCTAGTCTGGCTTTTATGACCGCTACAGGTATGTCCGAGTGTCAGATCGAAATAATAAGCGAAGCGGAGGCGGGTGAGGGAGAGGGGGAGGGGAGGCGGGGTAGGATGGGAAGGATAGCTACACGCGAATACGCGTATTCGCGCGACGCATAAACTCACGCCGACTTATGACAGGGCCGTACCCTCCGTCCAGCGGGCCCAAACCTCCCCCCGGCTCCCGGATCGACCGGACCACCAGCCCACCCCCTCCGCTCCCCGACCCCCTCGGTCCCGCTCCACGCCACTCTGTTCATTCGTGCGGCTTTATTAAGCCGTTAAGTCGCGGAATCGTCGCCGACACTCCTCGCTAACATTCCTCGCTCGGAGATGGCTGTCGCGCGGCAATCGTCCGACGCGCGCAAGGGCGGTGGGGGGGAATAGTCCCCGATTGCCGTCGATTAACGACGAGCGCGCTCTTATTATCGTTCCACCGGAGCAGCCGTGCATATTCGTTCGCGCCGCGCCGCGTCGCGTCCTTCGGCGAGCCGACATTTGCGTAAGAAAGGAAATTACCGGTGCATGTCGATATAAAGCAGCGCCCGCATCAACTGCCTCCTCTCCCCCCCTCCCCCGCCCCGGCTCTCCGCTATTCTCGTCGGGGCGAGCATCGCGGCTGAATTATACGCGCGTTAGCGCGTAGCGCGCGCCTCATTTTACTGCGCCGTAAAACGCACTCGCGAGGACACGTTTACGGCGAAAAATCGCCTCTCGTCCCTCCGCGAGCGCGGAGGGACGAGAATTCTCGCGACGCGGCGCGGCCCGGCGCGGCCATCGGTTTCGGCGGCCGATACAAGCAGCGCAGCGCGCTCCTAAGCGCGATAATTAATAACGTAATTAAGCCGGCGCCCATAACTCAAAGGACGTCGCGCTCGTTCGCGAGAGCGACCGTAGTAATTGGGGAATTATTTTCTTTCTAAAGAGATCTCGAGATCCCATCGCGCGGGACGACGAGGGGCTTCGCGGCGGCAGCCCGCGCCGGCAAATTGTAATTAAATATCAAATGTTTGCAATTACCGTGCCGCACCTGCCCGCACATCCTCCCTCTCGCTCGCTCTCTCTCTCTCTCTCTCTCTCTCTCTCTCTCTCTCTGTCTCTCTCCCTCTCTTTCCTCCCTGTCCTTCTCCGTGCCGTGGACTTGACGCGGCGCGTTAGTACAGTCGGCCGTCCTGCTGCCCGGAGAGAGCACAGGACGATAAGTTTCAGGCGCTGTCGCGTGGTATCTGGCAACATCGATCGCGAGATACCTTCGTTTCGGCGAGAGTAACGCCCGACCAAGTCAGTCGTTTCCGAAGGATCACAGACTGAGCACTGCGCGACGCGGCTACGTGCGAAAAGGATGGCATGTGCCGTAGGCGTTCGATCTTCTGTCCGACTTCGTCCTGATTAATTGGACAGAGTCAGGCGAAGGAAGCATGCCTGCGCGATCTGTGGAAGGGGAATGTAGAGGAGTGTCTCCTTTGTGCCTTCCGGAGCAGCGGGCGGAAACGTCGAATATATCCACGACGACGTCCTTCGATGTCGACGAAAGTAACGTCATTTTGGCGTCAGCGCGTTCGCTGGGTTGCCTCCGAAAATGAGCGTCGGGAGAGAAATTTGACGAAACCCCGTGGAGCCTTGCTCTTGCGCGAAGATGCGGACCTCGCTGACGTAATGAGCGCGATAACGCGTGAGATCCTGAGACGAACAAACGACGACGTCGGTCGGAGGTCCGAGGACTGCCGCCGCGCGCGCGAGCGCCATCAGGATCCTGCCGGTTTTTCCGCGGCGGCGAGCGACCACGCGAGAGCGCGATCGAGCGGGCTCGACGCCGCAGCGAAGCGGAAATGCGAGTCGCAGCGCCGCGGCCGGGGCGGCGATTCCGCCGGGGAGTCGCCGTCCTGTTTCTCGCATTGCCGCGTTCCTGGCGTTCTCTTATTAGCACACGCGTCCACTGCGAGAGGACTTGATTTACGACGACGTGGCCGGGTAGAGTGTGTGCGCGCGTGTGCGTGTGCGCGTGTATACCGACCATATGCGAAGCGCGCACATACACACGCCGTCAGCCGACCAGACGGCGGAGAGATAGATAGATGGACAGAGAGAGAGAGAGAGAGAGAGAGAGAGAGAGAGAACGCGCGCGCGTGGACGGTTGTCGGTTTGCGGTTGACCCGTGCCGTACCACACTCCGATACCTCTGCGGTCGCAACCATGCCGACACACCCGGGCTACCACAGGACCCGTAACAATGTCCGCGAGGTCTAAGAACCCGGCGGTGCGACTTTTACCGTTAAGGATGCCCGGACCCTCCCTCGCTGCCTCCCACCTCGTCGTCGCCCCCCGCGCCGCTGTCGCGGCGGCCGTGAACACGTGTAAGCAGATTTCGGGGGCGACCGCGTCGAGGGGACACCGTTTACCGTATCTCGTGTTCGCCGTTAAACGTTCGCGCGAAACGACCGGCCGTTGTCGGCCGATAAAGCGCGTTAAAACACGGCCGCCCGCCGGGACGTTACTTTTTCGACGTGCCTAGGCGAGCGAGGGGCCAATCGCGAGCGCGAAGTGTCGGTGCGTATAATCCGCGTGGCGCGGCGCGGCGCGGCGCGGCGCAACGCAGCGGAGGAAAAAAAAATCAATCGGCCATTTTCGCAAACCGGTTATCGCGATATTAAAATTTGCTCGGGCGTGTACGACGCTCGCGGTATCGAATTTCGGCCCGGGACATTACCGGTAATTACAGCCGATTCCGTCCGTCGGCCAGCCAAATTGACGCCTCTCGCTCTCTCTCTCTCTCTCTCTCTCTCTCTTGCTCTCCCTCTCCCCTCCCCCTCTCCCTCTATCTCTCTCTCTCTATCTCTCTCTCTCTCTCTCTCTCTCTCTCTCTCTCTCTCGCCGCGGTCCCGGAGAACGTCACCGCTCCGGCCACGTGTTCCGCCGAGCGCGTCGAGCGCGCGCAAAAATCACTCTCGTGTTTGCGCCTGCATGTGTTTGCGCGCGCTGTTGGTGCTGCTAACCGTGTCATAATTGATTTTACAATAACCGTATAATTGTTATTTCGACAGGGAAACGTTGCGCGTCACGTGGGGAATCTAAACACAGAGAGAGAGAGAGAGAGAGTCGCGCAGGTGCGCGGGGCTGCGAGAGGGGCGCGTGGAAAAAAGGCAAAAATTACCGAGGGAGAGCGAGTTAGCGAGAGAGAGAGCGGGACCGCGCCGTCCCGACAGCGAGAGATAGATTGCAACAGCGTCGACGACGACCGTGTCCCACGGCCCCCTCTCCTCCTCCTCCTCCTCCTCTCGCCCTCGCTCTCGCAAAGAAGTCGAGCGTGAGCCGATTGTTTTAAGTGCGGCCGCTCCGCTCGCGAGAGCGAGTTTCGCGCCCCGCCGAGGCGGCCAGTCGCGAGGGATTAGCGGGCCGATTCGTCAGCCCCGTTGAACGAATAATCGTCGTGCTCGTCGCCGTCGCGACGAGTCATCCGGATAAACCGAGCGGAACTTCCGCTCGCCACCTTTTCAGCACCCAATATCCTCTCGAAAGGACTCTGTTCGCGCCGGCTCGCTCAGCAGCGGCGCGTCGATCCGATCGACTCCAGCTCGACGTTCACGTCGCCTCGACGTGCGCTGCCAGGAACATGAAGATCGAGGCAGATTTATCGGACGCGATTCGCTTCGCGTTTTGCAAGAAACCGTCTCGGAGTCGATTCGCGGCTCTTCGCGCGATTTTTCGCGACAATTCTGCCCCCCCCCCCCTCCTCTTCTTCATTCGCCGCGAATTTCGCCAGCGGCCGTTTTCTCAGCGTCATGTTGACACGTCGGTGCTCCTCCTCTCTCTCTCTCTCTCTCTCTTGTCGAAGCCCTCGCGTATCGCGTAATGGCACGCCGGTCCCGAAGGGGTTAAGCGGTAATATTGTTATTGTAGTTGTCGCTATCGCGTTTCGATTCCCCGGCGTTATTTCGAAGTCGCGTTCGGCCCGTCTCCTCGCAGAGAAGCAGAGGAACCAACCGCGGCAAGGACGAGGAAGGGAGAACCGCTGAGCAAGAGGGTGGGAGACGGAGAGAGAGGGAGAGGGAGATGGGGGGAAGTCGCTTTATCTTAATGCCGAAATCGAATCAGCTCTCGCACGGAATTAGAGATGGCATTACGGGGCTATCAGCGCATATGCACTCTCTGCATCGCTGCAACCCCTGCCCGGGCCCGGTGGCCGTGAGGCATGGCCCTTCGTCACAATGCCGCGCGAAGGGCGACAACAATGCCGGCGACGGGGGAAACACGAGAACACACACGTATCGGCTGATATTACCGCGACCCTCTTCGCCCGCCGGAGAGACGGACCTTCGTGCCGTTCTCGCGAAATGCGTCGGCACGCAGGCGGAAAAAGTTGCTCCTCTCGGAGCGAGAGAGCAGAAGAGAAGAGAGAGAGAGAGAGAGAGAGAGAAAGAGAGAGACCGAAAAGAAGACAGAAAAAACAGAACAGGCGCTGAAGGCGTTCGGCGAGCGCGCACACGCGCGCGCGACTTCTCGCCCGAAAGAGAATCGACGAATTAAAGAATTATCGCGCTCGAACGAGATAGCGAAATACTTGATCTCTCTAACCCCGACGGAGTTCTCTTGGCAAAACCCGTCTTTCATCCCGCCACGCTGATCCGGTTTTCCTCCGCCCGGGCGTCCCTGTCTTCTTTTTATCCTCTGTCTACCTCTCTCCCTCTCGCTCTCTCCCCCTATCTCTGCTTATCCATCCATCTCGCTCTCTCTCGCGCGCGCGCTCGCTCTCCCTTCCCCTTTACCCATTTTTAGTCGCGTCGCTTCCTTATAAACTAATTTCCCGCCTCCCCGGCCCCGGCACGGCCGGCGCCGAACAATTGAATTCTCTCTTTCCATTTACCTATCCGTTTGTATCAACATTTACATTTATATTTGAATAATGGGGAAAATAAAGAGGCCCAGCGCCGCGCGCGCGCACGCGAGAGAGAGAGAGAGAGAGAGAGAGAGAGAGACGGTCTCGCGCGTCGGACGTGTTCGGGGCTCGTCGCTATTACATTTTTAAGCGTTCGCTTCCGAGCCCGCGGCGAGAGAGCTTATCCGTCCCCAGTTCTCTCTCTCTCTCTCTCTCTCTCTCTCTCTCTCTCTCTCTCTCTCTCTCTCCCTCTGTACATACATATATTTTTCCCTCTCCGTCTTTCGACGCGGGAAGATGGATGTGCGCAGGGGTTTGCGAGAACGAGTAAAGAGAAACGACCCACGTGCACCCACCGAAAGGTTACGCCCGGGACACTCCGGGAGAGTAGCGTGCGTGATATTTGTCGGCAGGTCGATACGATGCGCCGGCCGTATTAACATTTAGATAAAGCTTATGTTAATATTGTTTCCTCCGGCTCGGCCCCGCGCCGCTGCTCTTTGTCCCTCTCCTCTACTCTCCTCCCTCTCTCTCTCTCTCTCTCTCTCTCTCTCTCTCTCTCTCTCTCTCTCTCTCTCTCTCTCTCTCTCTCTCTCGGAGCACGTCGCAGTTATCTGTTCGAGAAGTCGCAGAGGAGCGCGACGCGCCTTGTCTCGGGCGGGTGATTTCGCATAACGACATTGTTACAGGCGGAAGAGATCGCGCGCGCGCGCGCGCCGCGCGTACCTCTCCCGGGAGAGCGGAAAAATTTCAGGAAACGCGCAGGATACCCGGTGTTATCCGAAAGCGAAAGAGAGCGGGGTGGAAGGGAGGGAAGGAGGGTGGGAGGATGGGAGGGGCGGGAGGGAGGGAGAGTGCGAGAATTCTCCGCGATTTAATATGTTTCACGTTATTAACGCGCAGTGTAAATAAGGCGATAATTACACGTAATAAAATAAACCGTTCGATTAAACGCGGCCGTTGTTAAATACGACGAAAATAGAGGGGCGCGGCGTGCGCGCGCGCGTTTTGTTGTCGGCAAATTATATTTTGCGTCGAATTTAACGCGAGACGTGTCTCTTGCGGCATTGAATTATCCAGCGCGGCCCATAACTTATTCAAATCCAATTCGCAAAGTACACAAATTATTATTAATGCACACGGATATTTTCACGCGTCACTTTGCGCGCCGCGCGCGCGAGCAGGAATTCAAGAACGCGTCGGTAATAACGTTACGCGCCGCGAACGCCCGCCGGAGGAACGTCGCTCTCGCGACTCGCGCGACGGATAATTTATGTGGAAAAACAAGTGCGGAGATATAACGCGACGCGAATATAGCGTAACGCGTAAGCGATCGTAAGCCGATCGAGGCGCAACATCGGTCAGCGGCGATCGGGGCGCGGTGAGAGCTGTCCTCCGGAAGTTCCTCCGGAAACTCGTCCCTTCGTACCGTGAGGAGACCGAGAGAGAGAGAGAGAGAGAGAGAGAGAGAGAGAGAGAGAGAAGGAGAGAGAGAGACGCTTTGCGATTCCGCGCGGCCGATTGCGCGCCGGGCGCTATTAAACCGCGGACAAAGTGTCGCGACACGGCGGCGGCGCTCATGGCGGCGGTGCTCATGGTGGCCGGTGGGTGCCTCGCTCGCGGTACACAGAATATCGTGGGTCGTCTTTTATGGGCGAGGCGTGTCTCTGGCTCTCGCCGTGGCATTATGGGGAAACGTTAACTAGTGATTTACCGGCGTCATGTGCGCGCTCGCGCGCGCGGATCCCGGGATCGCGGCCCGAGGCAACGATTTTAATGTCGTTTACTGCGGCCTTTATTCCGCGATATTGACAGTCGTGTTAAAACCTCAATATTACGACGTACCGGCCGTTCCTTAACGTATAGAGACGCTCTCTCTCTCTCTCTCTCTCTCTCGCCGCGAGAGCGCCGCGAAATTAAAAGCGTTCCTATCTCTCTCTCTCTCTCTCTCTCTCTCTCTCTCTCTCTCTCTCTCTCTCTCTCTCTCTCTCTTTCTCTCTCGTCTCGTCCGCCGGCGAATCCGCCAGCGCCGGCGCGATATTTATGCATAAAACAGTGAGGAGAGTATCGGGAGGTGAAACGAGAAAGAGACGAAGATCGATGCATCGCGCGGCGTCCACCTCCTTCGGGCTCGCGCGCGTTCCCGACCAATTCATTTGGAAGTCTGAGCGCTCGCTGCACAACTCCCGACGCTCTCTCTCTTTCTCTCTCTCTCTCTCTCTCTCTCTCTCTCTCTCTCTCTCTCTCTCCTCCGACGGAGGATCGATCCGTTCGCTGGCGTCTCTCGTCTTTCGCGACTGTTGCTCGAGCAACGAGGAGAGGAAATCGCGCGCGAGGGAGGAAGCGACGAGACATTCGCTATCGGCGCAAACGACGACGAAATCATCCCGGTAGCGGAGACGACGGCGGAGGTTAAACGCGACGACGGCCGGGTAAACATCTGATAGAGACTTAACAAACGTGCGCGCGCACGGCGGTTAGGTAGCAGCGTGTTAGGATAAAGGGTCCTGCTTTTACGAGGTAGCATATTTCTGGTGCCGCTCCGCGTCGCTCTCTCTCTTTCTCTCTCTCTCTCTCTCTCTCACTCTCTCTCTCTCTCGCCGGCCCACCCACGGCGCGCGTAGAGCATTCAAAATAGCATCCGAAATCATAACGGCCGATTGTCCATGCTCGGGCCGAGTTATGAAGCAGTAAACGCGTACTCTCCTTCCCGCCCCCGCCGGTAGCCCTCTCGCTCTATTTCTCTCTCTCTCTCTCTCTCTCGTTCTCTGTCTCTCCCCCTCGCATCAATATCAGCCCGGCTCTGGCTAGCTTCCGGCTGGCTCGAGTCGTCGCCGTGTAGCCCCGTTTCTCTCCTTTACACGCGCGCGATTCGGTAGCTACGACCGTCTTATGGAATAATTTAGATGATTGCGTACAACGCGTATACGACGGGGAGGCGCGTTTTACGACGGAGCCCGTCGACACCCCCGCGCGCTCGCTTTGTCCAGCTGACGGAGAATATGTCGCCGAGCGATGCGCGTCCCGAGAGCCTGCGTCTTTTGCACGCTCGGCGTAAATGGCAGTAGGGGGAGGGGGGGGGGAGGGAGGGAACGTAATTGATCAACATACGTTTGTCCGCCACCCTCGTGTCTCGTTCTCTCGAAACGTCGCACGCTTCGCAAATGGATCGCGCCGGAGAAATGAATCCAATCCGTTACCTACCTGCAACAGAGAAAAAAATGGTCTCGTTAATTAATTTTCGCAGTTATCAGCGAGTCGGGGTGATTAGCGGTTATGAGTATACGTGCGCCTCTCGCGCGTTCTTTACGGCCGAGGCGAGAAAGCGGCCTATTCAGCGCGAGCAGAGCGACGACGGAATGAAAGAAAGAGCAGGAAGAAAAGAAAAAAGAGAGAGAGAGAGAGAGAAAATAAGTTATTCGATTTGCACAGTCGCGATTGATCGCGAGCACAAAGATAATTCGAGACTCAGAAGACAAAGGCGCGGCGCGGCGCGGCCGGGGGTTGATTTGTGGGGCGCAATCTTTTCCCCGACGCGTCTACCGGCGCCGACACGAAAGAGAGAGAGAGAGAGAGTCTCTCGTCGGCGAGAGAAACTGCCGCTCGTTCGCTCGTTCGCTCGCGCGGTGGATCGATAAATCAGGAAAGCATTAGGCGCCACTTCATATTGGATCCACGATCTCGCTCGCACCCCCTTGACCCACCCCGTGCACCTTGCCGTTTTCTCGCTCGCTTTCTCCTTTTCCTTCCACTTCCCTCCCTTTCTCTCTCTCTCTCTCTCTCTCTCTCTCTCTCTCTCTCTCTCTCTCTCTCTCTCAGGTCTCGCGTACTCTCGTTCTCTCGTTCTCGCCGCGCGATACTCGGGGATTTATACGGGCAATATCGGGGCGGGATTAGCACGATCGGACGGACTCGAGTCATGCTCGTGGCCGATACCACGTGGCTATTAGTGTCAAAATAAAAATGTGGCCGCAATATATGGCGGGAACCGTAAGCCCTCTGTTATTGCTACAGCCGTGATGATAGAGAGACTCGGCCGCGTACTTTGCGCCGAGGAGCGCGACGGAGAAGGAATAAGGGCAGGAAGGACGAGGATCGGTCGGAGAAAGAGCGAGTGAGAGCAGGGGAGGGAGGGAGAGCGGTGAGGAGGAGACGAAGAGAGAGAGAGAGAGAGAGAGAGAGAGAGAGAGAGAGAGAGAGAGAGAGAGAGTGAAGCTGGTCCGCGAGAGATGGGAACGTCAATGTGTACATGTACGCGCGCGTTCAGGCATCTCTCCGCGTCCTCTTCATCAAGGATCCCCCCCTCCCCTCCCCTTTCTCGTCCCGTCCCGTCTCGTTCCCGCCCTGGCTTTTTTATCAGCAAACTTTCAGAAATGAAGCGTCCCCGCAACAACACGCCCGCCTGCAGTCGCTCGTTTCGCTAGCTGGCCGCCCGATAATCAGCATAAATCTCGCCGAGCTCCATTCGGCCTTTTTCTCGCGCGAGCTCCGCGCAATCCCGCGACACCCTCGAGTCGCTACAAACGGCCACGTCCTCCTCCCGCCGTCCTCGCGGCGCGGCGATCGGACGCGCTTGTCGAGATCGATCGATCGAGAGCTCGGCAATTGGGGTTAACGACGCCGGAGAACAGCGAGAATAGCGCGGTGTCGTGAAATCGCGCCGCCGCCGCCCTTGTCTCCTAAATAAAGTAACCTGGGCATCAGGGGCGGCTAGCGCCCGGCTCGGCCAAAGCACGGCGACGAGCAATAAAACGCCCTTCGGCCTCGTCAGCTCGACCGGACGAGCCGCGAGCGCCGGCGCGGGCGGGGAGACAGCCATAAAACTTAGAAACAATTGTCTTTTATCGTTTTGTTGTTATTTAATTTTCTCCCGGATTGGGCAGCGAGGGCCAATCGAGACGTCCCGCGCCGACACCTCGGACCCCCGGTCCTAAATAATTTACGAGCGCACCGTCTGTCTCTCTCTCTCTCTCTCTCTCTCGCTCTCCTCCACGCTCTTCGTCGGGCCACGAGCGCCCGGTAGATTTGCGGAAATCGTCCCGACATTGTTATATCACCCGGCCGCGTCTTTCCCCGTAGCGTTCTCGTGGAGAATTACGACCGAGGCCGGTCCACCCCTGGACGAGAACAAAGTATGAGCCGAAATCCGAGCACGTCGCGGCGAGCGCCGCAAGCAAAGCAAAGCAAAGTAAAGCAAAGCGCCGCCAAACTTCTCAGCAGAAATACTCTTTCCGCAGAGACAAGAAAACGCTGCGCGGCGCGGGCGCTGCGAGTCGCGTCGTGCGCCAGAAGCACGTGTAGGGAGGGGGGGAGGGAGGGGGGCGCACGTTTCCGGCGGTAATCTCGCGGAATCGCACGCGGAAGCACGTGTGCGTGGCGAATGAGTCACCGTCGGTGGATAGATCTGAGTCACGACGCCTTGAGAGAGAGACAAGCGACGATTCGCGCGCTCGCCGGGCGGAAAAAGCGTTTCGAATCGAAGTCTCTCTCTCTCTCTCTCTCTCTCTCGGCGCGGCGCGGCGCGGCGCGACGCGCGCACGTCCCGACGTACAGAGCTCTATTTTTATATTCGCTCGTGCAGGAAGTTGGCCGTGTAGGATGGGGGAGTCCCGTGTATACGCGCGGAGCCCCCAATGAAAATAATTATTAGCGTTAAGTGGACGTCGTTAGCCAGGAGGAGACCGTCGGTGACAGACCAAGAGTGGTTACATCGAATCAGCCGTGCGTGCAACCAAGCTTCGGTACGTGAATCGCGCTCGTCTGTCAGAGGATGCGGATCCATTGACCGGCCAACTAGATTTCATTGCGTAATACTGCGCTCGCGGACGAACGAACGAACGAACGAACGAACGAACGAACGAACGGACGGACGAACGGACGGACGGAGGGACGGAGGGATGGACGGACGGACGGACGGACGGACGGACGGACGGCGCAGGCCACCTATGAAATTGCGTTCGTTTGTTTCGTTACACGAGAGTGGCATGACGTCAAGCATTATTCTCTCGCACTCGCTGCGCGCGCAAAATTGATCAATCGAGCAGAAATTGAATCGTACGACGCGCTGTCGGCGGCAAGAATTCCGCCTTGCCGCGCGTGAAAGCTGAAAAAGCGAGCGGCTCGCGCGACGCTCGCGAGCTCGGCCAATTCTGCGAGCGATCCTGCGAGTTTCTCCGCGCGAGCAAACTCTCTCGGGAAAACGAGAGAGAGAGAGAGAGAGAGAGAGAGAGAGAGAGAGAGAGAGAGGGAGGGGCGGGAGGGAGGAAAGCCTGCCGAGCTGCCGCCGACGCGCTTAATCGCTTTCCACGTTTGTATCCCTCGATACGTTCAACGATCATCTCCTCGCAACGCGTCTTCGGCTTGAGAACCTTGACCGCTCCTCTCTGCAGTTCAATGTGTTTTACGAGTGCACGCGGTTATAAAATACAATATAATTCGCGAAGGAGAGCGAACGTTCGTTCGCAGCGGAGCGACGTAATAAATGAGTCCCACGGGGCGACAGACAAACATTAAATAGGACATATAAATAAACGGTTTATACGCCCGGAGCGATCCTTCTTACTACGAGAGCGTTGCTTTCCCGCTCCTTCGCTTTCACTGCCCGTTTCCGTCTCTCTTTCTCTCTCTCTCTCTCTCTCTCTCTCTCCCTCCGACCGTGGCGCGCGGCCGTCCACATTCGTGAGTTATGAATCGTAAACGCGCGTAGATCAGCAATCTAGGCGGCTCTCACTACCAGGGAGGTTAAAGCGCGCGCGCGTTGTTAACTCTTGACGATACTATTGACACTGCGCGCCGGTGAGCACTTAGGTAGGTTCCGTCAGGGCGCGATCAGGGCCCATACGTCGTTACGACGTCGATCGATGTTACCGGAGGAAAACGGTTCGTCGACCTTCCGATTGCCGCGCGGACAGACGCGCGCGCGCGCCGCTCTTCCGCCCCCTCCTGCAGCCACTCTTGCTTTTTCCTTTTTTCCCCTTTCGCTCGAGGGGGACATTGTAGAATAAATAACAGGAACGGGGCAGCGAGATAAGAGTAATAAGACACGAGCGACGTAATATCGCTGTCTTATTACACGGCGCTGATACGCGCGCGCGCGCGATGCGATGCGATGCGATGCGCCGCGCGCGGAAACACGGCTGTTTTAATTGCGCGAGATGCGCGATTTACATCGGGAGTCACGACTCGGCGGAAAGGCACACACACGCGGAGCGGCGACCCGGATCTGTCTTAATAACGACTAAATTAACGTCATTAATTGCTGTGACACAATGTAGCCGGCTACTTAGCCCCGCGCGCGCGCGCGCGCGCGATTCCTCCCCCGCTGTATCTCTCCGACTTCGCACGAACGTATCAAATTACCCGAGCATACATTTTACGCGCGTTGATACTTCGCGCCAGATTGCTTATTAACTCCCGTCGACGGCTAATTGTCGGTTTTGTTCCTTGTCGCGTGGGGAAGAAGATCCCTCGCTGTAATAGCCGGGCATATACGTTCCTCTCTTTATCAGTTTCCCTCGTTTTTTCTTTTCTTCCTTTTTCCTAGACACGCCGGCGGGCAGCGGCGAGTACCTCCCATCTTTATCGAGAAATGACGAGCCGTGAGTGAATTTTTCGCGACGATCGTCGCGGGGTGTAGAGGACGCGTCGCGATGTAGATCCCGCGCGGATCATCCGCGCTCCCGAGACACGCGATTATCGGGAACGTATTATTCGCGCGGATCTCTGCGGCCACCGCCCGGCGTAATTACGTCGCGCGAAAAGGACGCACTTCCTCAACGGGACGCATTACCGCGGCGCCGTCGCATAAATCGGACCTTATCGCGCCATGGAGGGAGAGAGAGAGAGAGAGAGAGAGAGAGAGAGAGAGAGGGTAGCATTTATTAAAAGCTCTGGAGCAATGCCCTGTCGAGCGTTTAAACGATGACAAAAATGATTTCCGGTAGACTTACATTCCACCCGACGAGTGAAAATGAGTAGCAGCTGTACACTCGAGCTCAGGGGTAGATCTTTTAATTGTCTATCAAATACCAACTTTTCAAACATTCTTTGACCCTTTGCACTCGGAGTGCCAGCACAGCTGGCATGGGCATTTGTTCCAGCAACTCGAAATGCCAGCACAGCTGGCACGAGCATTTCCTCCAGCGACTCGAAATGCCAGCGCAGCTGGCATGAAAAAGATTTGAAGCAGAGATAAGTAATGAAACAATCAAATGTATCACACTTGAAAGAGATACAACATGTAAAATTGTGTAACTTTTGTCGTACAAATTTATGTACAAATGATGAGTTCCAAAGTTGGTGGAAGGAAATGCGGAAATATTTCTCGAGCGCCAACAGGGTCAACAGAAAATCGAGATATCTGAGCTTGACGGTGCCTAACGTGTCAACGCCTCTCATCTCATCTCAGAGCATTACCTCGTACCCCCATAACAACCCAGAAAACACCTAGAAAGACGTTCTATAAAGTTTAGTTCGACGTCGAGCCGGTAGATTCTCGCAACACCGATCTTCAAGCACCTTCCGGAACTTGCGGAAAACCGCCGTCACATGTTCGTGTCGTGTGACACTCGAAAAATTTCAAAAAGACAAAGAGCAAGAGAGGGAGAGAGAGAGAGAGGGGGGCGGGAAGGGGAGGGAGATGCGTTATCTCGGCGCGAAAGATTGTTCAACCGGCGCGCGCACCTGTCGGCCGGATATCTACGGGGCAGAGCGCGCGGCGCTCGTTCCCGAAGGCAATGGCACAGATCTCGCGCGTCCGGAAGCGTCGCCGAGAGTTGACACCTGCGGCTTGAGAACGAACTCGAGGCACGCAGCTCTATTTGAACGGAAACTGCCGGGATATCGCGCGCCGAGCTCCCAGTATTGTGTGAGAGATGGCTTTGTAGTCTGGCGAACACACCCACACGCACACGCACACGCACGCGCGCGAGTCGCACGCACTCGAGAGAATCGCCCGCGCTCGATATCGCGCAGTATGTCGTTTCGCTTTCCTCCTCGTATATTTGTTGCTCGCTCCTTCGGCGGGAGAGCCTATGCAAACGAGCGGGAGCGCGCCGGCGGAAAAGTTGTCGCGGAAATTAACGGGCGAAACACGCGAAATCGCTGCGCGCGGAACGCGGAGCGATTTCGCCTCGGCCGAAGCGGAGGATGGAGAGGGGTGGGTGGTTTCGGCCCACAGCAGGGAGAAAGAAAGAATGTCATAAAATTCATCCAAGACGCGCGACTGGAACACGAGCACGCACGGCCGCGCGTGGAGGAGGAGGAGGAGGAGGAGGAGGAAACGTTCAAGTGGCCGCGCGTCGTGGTACAGAAGGCCGACGCGCCGTCTCTAGCACGCGTGTAAAACTCGTGTAATCTATTTATGTCCTTGGTAAGTTTGAAGCACCGTGTACACGCATGTCGCGTCTGCTTTTCGTCCTCGCCGTGGACGCCGAGAGAGAACGCGATCCTTTCTGGCGCTCGTATCGAAAATCCGGAGTAGCCGCGGCGCCACTCGAGACAACGGCCGCGACTGTCACTGTCAGGGCCCCGAAGGCGCAGGGCCTCCAGGCGCGATAAGGAGACCCTTTTCAAGGGATCTTCGAGCAGATTAAAAAGTCAAGTCTCAGAAACGAGCGCACAGGCTCGAGGCTCCGCTCGAGGAGCCATCGCCGCGCGCGCGCGATTCCGTATGCGCTCGTACGATCGTTCCGTCAAAGTGGAAACGTGTACCGAAGGAAAGAAAGAGAGAGAAAGAAAGAGGGGGGGGGCAGAGAAGGAGGGGACGAATTTCTTGTACGAGAGAGAAAGAAGGACCAATTACACCGGGAGAGGCGAAAATCCGGAAGGACGAAATTAAACGGGCCCGATTACGTGCCGCTCCGCGGCGCCGCGGTTTAAGAGGCTCCTCCCCCCCACTTTCTCCCTCTCTCTCTCTCTCTCTCTCTGTCTCTTTCTCTCTCTCTCTGTCTCTCTCTCTCTCTCTCTCTCTCTCTCTCTCTCTCTCTCTCTGCCTCTTTATCTCGCTCTCGTCGCCGTGTAAGCAGTTTCGCACGATAATTTCTCCCTTGTAAAGAAGGAGGGAAAAAAATGCATCGCCAGCGCAATCTCCCGCTGCCATCGGATTGCACGTAATTCCGTATCATTCTTTCGACCGATGTAATTATCCCCGGACACGCAGTACCGTACGCTTGCATTCGTTATGCGCTTGCGTTTATTATGCGTCGAGAGCGGCGCGATGCATCGCCTCGCAACGCGCTCGGCAACGGCAACGGCAACGGAGACGACGGGCTCGCTCGCTCGCTCGCTCGCTCGTGGATACCTCCGCGTACAGGGTGTCGCAAATATTTCCGAGTTTGTTCGACAAGTATCGCATCTCGTCACGGTCGACGGAGCCGCAGCGACATGAGAACCGAATACGGGAAACGGCGGTGGCGCGCGTCCGTGTCGGCGTAATACACGCTCGCTCGCCGTGCGACAATGCGCCGCGTTGTTTCCGCGTCGTATGTGCGTACCCTCTTCTTCTTCTTCTTCTTCTTCTTCTTCTTCTTCTTCTTCTTCTTCCTCCTCCTCCTCCCTCTCTTTCTTTCTCTTTCTCTGGCGTCCGCGCTCACGCGCTCGCGTCTCTCTCGAGATACTCCTCGAAGGAGCCTCGAGTGCGTACACGCACGTATGAGTACTCCCGGACTCGAGAGCGCGCACGCCACGCACCGGCTCGCGTTACACAAGGAACCACCACCACGGAGGGTAACTTCTCGGAAAGTCGATCGACCGCACGCTCGTCAACGCGCGCACGCCTCTCCTCCGCACCTCCTCCGAGACACATTCCTCGCGTCCACCTCGCGCGACCTCGCATCGCGGTCATCTCGCGCTTCGCGCATCGACGGGCCCATTTCGGGCCCATTTCGGGCCCATTTCGGGCCGCCCTTTCAACGACGCACACGCGCTAATCTCCATTTCCTCTTCGTAGCTTTCCTCGCGAACGACTCGAATTTCGCTGAAGCTCCTCTCTCGTCAGTCAGCTTAAAAAATGTCTCGAGTCTTCTCTCGGAGCTTTTAGCCAGCTCGCTGGGAATTTCTTCTTCTCGGAATCGATCCTCCGCTCGCTCCGGCGAAAGAAGCTGCGGCGACAACGCGCGTAAAATTATCGTCTCACCGGCGGCAACGTTCGCGTTGTACCAAGATGGCCCTCCCACCCAATTAACGGCCGATACCTTCTTTCGCTCCGCGGACAGAAGCGCGTAACGTACCGCCAGTTCCACGTTAAGAGGCCACACACAGACGACCGTTTCGTCTGTGCGCAGGGGGACGTACAACTGCCCGTGGAAATTCGCACGCTCCAAGAAGAAGCGAAGAAGCGCGTCCGTCACGGTTTCTTCCGCGCGATCGATACGAGACGCGCGGCGGGATCGCGACGGGAGCGAAGAGAAAGGCGGGCGGGCGGATAACAGGCGGTGTTAACACGATCGCGCTCATATCGCCGGAATTACACGCGGCAATCGAAGCAGCATAAACTCGAGATGGCCGCACGTACTACGTGCGTACTCCGGCGACGTGCGCGTGTGTGCGCGCGCGCCGACTTACGTACTTACTCGTCCCGGGAGTATTACGTAGCGGGGCTGAGGGGAAGGGAGAGACGCAGGATCCCGCTCCCGTCCCGCTGCGATACGATCCTCATATCTCGGCGGGGCGAGGAGCCTTCAAGATCCTCGCGAAGGGACTTAATCAACGATCCGAGTGTTTATGATTTTTGTTATTGGTGTCATATCTCGAGGCAGAGCCTCTCCCGAATCTCGCGCGCTCCCTTTGCTCTCTCTCACACTCTCTTCCCCTCTCTCTCTCTCTCTCTCTCTCTCTTTCTCTCGCGTAAGTGCCGACCCGGATGAAGTCTGAAATTTAGGGTTAGCTGAAATTGACCGCGCGCCGGACGGCGGACGTTGTTGGAGAAGCGAATCCCGACGATGGTCGCCACCTAAGCCAGCCGACGAGAAAAAGAGAGAGAGAGAGAGAGAGAGAGAGAGAGAGGACGGGGGAAAGGAGGGAGGGAGAGAGACAGCGTCGGTGCCGAGGTGGCACTCGAGATCGTATCGCCGGTTTGATTATTGCTAATGTAATTCGCGGCGCGCCGTTCTGCCCCGGAAAGTTTCACTGCCTACGTAATTACCGAGTTATATCGGACGCAAAATGCGGCGGAGAGTTTTATAAAGCCGGCCGGGGAAACAGGTTTTCGATATCCAATTCGGCCTCGTCGATTTTTTCCCCGCGAGCACCGCGTACAAAAGGTCGCGCTTTGTTCCCGGGGTCATTGTCGCGATTCTCTCTCTCTCTCTCTCTCTCTCTCTCACACGACAGAGAGAGAGAGAGAGAGAGAGAGAGAGAGAGAGAGGCGGAAGACGCGCGAGAGATCGAGTCGCGGAAGAGAATGTATTTGAGGGGGAAGAAGGATGAGCCTGCGATCGCGCGCGAATGGCTCGGCAAATAAGTTCGCTTATCTTTCTGTCTCTCTCCCTCCTCGTCGTTCCCGCGAGTCTCCCTCCTGCCCATGCAGCGCTTCAACTAGCTCCGCTAGACGTTCCGTGCGAGCTGAAGGCGCTCGGTCGTGAACGGCCGTTACATATGTTGTCCATTTCGCGTTCAAACAACGCGGAAACCGATGGATCGTACGTTTCGCTAGGCGCGAGTCCGCCGGCTTTGCCGTCGAATTTCACTCGCTCGCGCCATTTTTCCCGAGACTCGAGTTTCTGCCCTCTCCCTCCGCGCGCGCGCCAAATCAGGCGTTCTAACGCGAAGCGGCGATGATGACGGTAAAGAGGAAGCGGAAGGAAAAGAGCAGGAAAAGGAGAGATAAGAGAGAGAGAGAGAGAGAGAGAGAGACAGAGAGAGGACACGAAATCGCTCGCGTCTCGCTCGAATATCGAGCGACCGGTACTCGGGATTTCACTCGCGATCAACTCGCGCCTGTATCCGATCGTCATCGACCGTAAAAGCGGTACGATGTACGTACCAGCCGTTTGTGTTCCTCCACGCGCACGTCTACCGTGAAGGAAGTACATCCTAGGAGTCGCGAAGGCGCAACACAACACTCGACATATCGGCCGCCGCGTGCTAAGCGCTCTCGCAGTGTTTCGCGAATGGCGTGCTGGCATACTACACTCCTCGCATGTCGGATACTCCTCGCGTCGACCTCTTTCTTCTCCCCTCCCTCCCCCTCCTTCCACCGACCGATAGCCGGGGCCCTCCTCCCCCGCGCCGCAATTTCTGCCCGGCGCGCAACTACCTCCTCACCCGCGGCAATTCGTCTAGTATTTGCATTGCTCGGACACCTTACATCTTCGCGAACACGGTTACAAGACGGCGGCGGCGGCGGCGGCGGCGGCGGCGCATCAAACTCCTCCATGCCTCGGCACAGCGTTTCTCGCTTTCCAGCGAGCGAGCGAGCGAGCGAGCGAGCGAGCGAGCGATCGATAAACGCGCGCCGCGTCGCGCACACGAGCGCACGCTCGTGGAAACGTTGTTACGCAATTGGGAAAAGGGTCGTGACAGAGAACGGCATCTCTCTCTCTCTCTCTCTCTCTCTCTCTCTCGCGCGCGCGCAGAGGAGCGAGCGAGCGAGTCCCTCTTCCGCGACAGTCACTTACGGAGTCGTAAGAAACAACGGGGAGAGAGCCTAATCGCGAATTTGTCCGACAATACGCCGGCCTGGCGCGAGGCGGACACGCGGGGCGAGTCTTCATGGTTGCCCCTTGAACTCGTGACAGGGCACTCCAATCAGAGAATATCGTAATCTCCGGACTTTACATGCTCACGGGGCCCTTACGTAATTCACGTGTCTGATGAGAGCCCGGCTCGCGTGCGACAGAGAGAAAGGGAAGGAGACCGGCGGGGGGGGGGAGAGAAAGAGAGAGAGAGAGAGAGAGAGAGAGAGAGAGAAAGAGAGAGAGACGAGTCGCCGGTGAGAAGGGAGCACGAGGACTGCCCTTCGACCTCGCAAACGCCAACGTATATAGCAGGGTAATTCCTACGAAAGTATGATTAATCGGCCACGCTCGGCTCTCGTTTCCTCTCTCTCTCTCTCTCTCTCTCTCTCTCTCTCTTTCTCTCACTTTCTTTCGGTGCTCGTCCCTCCGCCGTCTCCACCTCCGCGCCCCATTCCTCCTCCTCCTCCTCCTCCTCTTCGCTCACCTCCTGCGCTCCATGCGCACGAGACGACGGCCGAGCACGAAGCTCACGGCACACCGGGTGTCCTTGCGGTGCACCCGGTCTCAGACGATTTACGAAAATTAATACGACCGATGCGCTCTCCACCGACGAGCGTCGGCGGTGCCGCTTAAGAACGCGAGGAGGGAATAGATCACGCGAATGAGCCCGACGAATCGCCCAACGAGTCGCGCCGGGCAGAGTTCCTTCTCGCCGCGAGTGTGTGTATATGTACGTGTGTGTGTGTGTGTGTGTGTGTGTGCGCGCGCGTGCGAAGACGAGAGAAGCGATGCATCTCCCGGTAACCAGATGTGATTGGAGAAAGCAGCCCCGATCGGCCGTTGGCCGTAATTTCCGCGGGATGCATCGCGTAATAGAGCGCATCTCTAAAACGTGGCTCGCACGGAACCGCGCGCGCGGATTCGAGACACGAGCGTGTAAAGCTAAATATCCCGGCCACGATCCATCTCTCCCTCTCCTTTGTCCTCCTTGTTTCTCACCGACTCTCCTTTCCTCTGTCTCTCTCTCTCTCTCTCTCTCTCTGTCTCTCTCTCTCTCTCTCTCGCGCGTACGCGCGCGGGTAATTTTCGTCGAGGCGCGAGAAGCGCGCGAGAAGAAGAGGAATAAAATACGAAGGTCTCGGCGTTGGAGTTTCAAGGCGCCGAGCGTTTCCTCGGCACGTCGGGGCCGCGCGCTCGCCCGGTTCACGGGGTTGTTTCGGGGGCAAGCGAGGGCAAGGGGGGTCGTGCAGTTGCCACGCGGCCTGACTGACAAGCTGACTTATGCAAATACAGCCTCGCTTCGCCGGGTAATCTGATCGTACGTATGTACGTACGTACATACGTACGTTCGTCCGCACAGACGTAGCGCGCCGAGCCTTTACTTCTCCGGATGGGATTTAAATTACTCGCCGCGCCGCGTTTTACGGTAATAATAATATAACGGCCACGACGACTTTATCGTCGCAAGCCCGCGTTGCCGGACAAACACACCGATCACGCGCGGAGACGCGCGACTCGAATTTCTTCGCGACGGTGATTGCAGTCGCACTCGCGGGGGGGGGAGGGGGAGGAGGGGCAGCAACGTGTCCGGCCGAGCGTAAAGGTTAAAAGAAAAACGAGAAAAGAGAAGAAAAAAGCGCTTGGCGAAAAGTCACCTTCTACGTGCGCGCTAAATGTACGTGTGTGCGCGCGCGAGAAGAAGAAAAGAATTCCTCGTATCTCTCCAAAGTATTTTTCAAAGAAATTACTCGGCTAGTTGCGAACAAGAGCGAAAGTGGATACGACGAGCCACGGTGAGGGCGTGAGGTGAGTAAGAAGGGCGAAGGGACGGAAAGACGAAGCGCCGGCGGTGATGGCTTCTATCTATCGGATCTGCGCTCCTGCTGCACCGACGCTGCCCTCTTCCGCCGTGCAATAATTATGCCTCTCGGTACTCCGCGGAGAGGGAGGTCCGCGCGATGGGGGAGAGAGAGAGAGAGAGAGAGCGAAAGAGACAGGAAACGAGGCGGCTCGTCCATTAGTCTCGTTTTTTACGATTACACGTCGCGCACGGCGTCGAGCGGCCGACAGCGGCGAAACGGCGGTAATTGCGAAAATTCGCTCGGACGACAATAAAATCGGTATAATTAAGGCGCGGTAAAATTTTTAATATATCGTTTCGGCGCAACGGGCCGAGCGACAACGTAGTTTTCAGCGTTTTCCCAGTAGATTTTTATGACCGTCGAGCGCCCCGCGCCCCGCGCCCCCTGCCCGAGCAAGGCGAGACCGCGTAACGACTATCCGACCTGCTCGAGGATACACGCGGAGCAAATTACGCATATTCCGCGTAGAGCACCTGGCTCTCGCTCTTTGTCGTCTAATCAGCCGCTCGTAAAGGAGGATATCGCTTATCGGTGTGCCAAGCCGAACGCATCATCACACTGGCTGTACGGCTGGGCGAGAAGAGTTGCAGCTGGTTTTAACATTAAAATTTATCCCGATAACGCGCGGCAAGAATTTCTGCGCGCCCTTTCCGTGTTATTCCCGCTCGGCCGCTCGGCGGGAATTTTGTTAAGGGTACGTGCCAATTAAACGTCGTTAGAAAGCTCTCCCCCCTCTCTCTCTCTCTCTCTCTCCCTCTGTTGTCCGCTGGGAGGAGCGCGCGCTCACTCAACTCGCGCTCGTGATACTCGGATTCGCCGGTAACGCGGAACAAGAAATTCATAAATTGCTCGCAAAGAGCGGGAGGGAGGGAGGGAGGGGGGGGGAGGAGGGAGAAGGGAAAGAGAGCCGGCCGTAGCCGGACAACTCCGATTATCGTGCCGCCAGTGCGGAGTCTCGCGCTAATCACAACCCCTTCAACCGAATCTCCGGGGTAACTATCGGGTTCTTCGCGCCGAGTTCCCGATGAATCTCCAGTTAACTAACGCGACGGCAGGTAATTAATTGAAAGGGTCCTCCTGGACACTACTAGCCCTTGCCTCTGCAAGTGGGCTGTCTCTCTCTCTCTCTCTCTCTCTCTCTCTCTCTCTCCCTCCCTCCCTCTCTCTCTCTCTCTCTCTCTCCCTCGACGGGGTGGGTCGGTTCCGCTGGTCACCTCCAGCTAATCATAGACCACGGACGCGTCGGACCCGACTCCTCTTTCCTACGTACCCTCCCCGACTATCCTCCGCCGCTACGTCTATCCTATAGCCGTACAAGGGTGTCTGATTGTAATTACTTTGCTCAAGTGCGGTGATTAAAGTTCTCCGGTGACCGATGTCCGACGAACGATCCCCTTTTCGTTCCGCGATAATCGCGGGTTCGCTTACGTTTCTTCTTTACGCCGCCGCGCCGCGCCGGTTGCGCGTTCCGTGCTCAATGCCAGGCCTACTCGTCACGCTCAATCCGCGAGCGAATGCTCTCTGTTCTTCCCTCCCTCCCCCCACCCCCCCACGCTCTCTCGTCCCTCGCTACATCGATCTCGCTACGTCGTGCCGACGAGACGACGTTTCGTCGTCGTCGTCGTCGTCGTCGTCGTCGTCGTCGTCGGCGGGCGGACGGACACATCGCTTTCCCTGCGCGAGACGATGGAGACTCGCGCGCAGGAAGTGAGGAGGGGGTTCCTTCATTAATTATGCGTCCCGATCGAGTTTGCTGATTGATCGCGCGGCCTGATTCTTCGCCGTGTACCTCGGTCGCGCACGAAGGCGATATATATTCCAACGCGTCGGAGCGCATCCCGTGGTCGAGCGTTATTCGCGAATTTCCGCTGATTATTCCCTCCTCCACGCCGAAACAACGTCCAAACGTGGTCAGGGAGAGAGAAAGAGAGAGAGAGAGAGAGAGAGAGAGAGAGAGAGAAGGGGGTGAGGAGAGACAGAGAGGATGAGTACACGGGGTGAGCAGGTGAAGGGGTGTTGCGAGAGAGGCAGACAGAGTAGAGGGGGAGGATAGAGAGAGAGAGAGAGAGAGAGAGAGAGTGAGAGCGAGAGAGAGAGAGAGAGAGAACACGATGGCGAGAGAGCCCACCGGAGCGTTTTCTCCCCGACAGAGACTTTTCATTTCGGCTCTGCAACACTCTGACAGCTTATTCCGTCGTTGCCGGGCCGCCCCGCTCGCCACCCCTCGAGAGCTGCCAACTGCCAAATGCCACTGCGCATTGAATCCGAACAATCATTCTGTCGGCAGTGGAAAAGGCGGTGCGGCGCGGCGCGCTCGCGCGAATGCTGTCAGAATGGCGGATTAACGCGCCAGCGGCGCGTAATTCCCTCGTGTCGCGGTGAAAATCGCTCGATCGAATATCTATTTGGCGGAGTTGTTAAGTACCGAAATTTCGCACACCGAGCGCGCGGCGCTCCCCCCCTCGGCGGCCGGCGCGCGCTCGGGAACGCGGCGGGCAACGAGAAGCCTAAAGGCGAAGGGACAGCGAGAGACAGAAGGCGAGAAGGGCGACACACAAGGCGCGAACGCGCTCGCCTTATACATCCGAATTTTCGGCGAGCAGACGCCGAGCAGGCTCCCTGCGCGTCCGGGATTTTCGGCGTTACACGCGAGAGCGCGGCGCGAAGGTCGCCGCGCCGGACAACGTCGAGCGGCGCCGAGGTGCGGAAATTAATGGATCCTTCGCACCGAGCCTGGAGGCGCGAGGCAATTCGAGCCGAGGTGCAGGCTATCGATCCTCCACCTCCCGTCGACCTTCCTACCATCTTTGCTCTCTTACTCTGTCTTCCTATACTCACTCGCACGCTCCTCCCCCTCCTCCTCCTCCTCCTCCTCCCTCATTGACTCTACCTTCCACGAACCGGCCGAAAGTCTCGCCGTCCCCCGTTTTCCACGCGGCGTCATCCACGCACACGTGGCCCAGAAGAGTGAGATAGCAGGTGCGATAATGCGAAAGCGCGCGCGCGCGCGCACAAAGTGCGTGCCGAGCCGAGCCGGGCCGGGCCGAAATGTCATTTCCCTCGGAGCGCGGAGCGCGTACCGGTGCGATGCCGACGAGTGCCGTTAACGACCGGCCACGCACGCGTGCACAGCACACGACGCACGCGAACGCTCGCTCGTACACGCACATGTGCGTAAAGCAGACGTAAACGACCGGCGGATTTCGAGAGCGCGATCGCGCGAGAACGCGAACGTGAATCTCGCGCGAATGAAAAATGCAAGCCGCGCGAGGCGAGAGCGGCGGCGCATGGCGCGACGACCGCGTCCAAAGGAGACAAAAGTCACCCTCCCCCCCCCTCCCCCTCGCGCCGATGCTTTTAGCGCGTGCATTATTTCTCAACGGGCGCGTGTGTCAATTGCGCGTTTCCATTTGCCGCGGCGCCGCGGCATCTGGGGCCCCGCCGCCGCCTGGACGTAAAAATTACGTCCTTACGCCAAGGCATCGGCCGACGCAGCTGCGCGCGCTTGCACTCGCAGGATGTATCTCGGAGCGGACGAGCACGTACGCGTGCGGCGCGCACGCGGCACAGACAGAAACGCGCGCGCGTAACGAGCCGCACGTAGCCGACCGGTATATCGCGACGCGATGTTACAACGATCGCGGCTGCGGCGCGTCTCGATCGACGCGCGGACTTCTTGCTTTCGGCCCGACCGAGATAGATTTCCCTCTCTGACTCTCTCTCTCTCTCCCTCCCTCTCTCTGTCTCTCTGTCTCGCTCCGGACGAGCGCGATCGATCCCACGGCCGCCGCGGAATTCTTCCGACGCGCTGGGCGAAATTAATAGAGACCGCGCGCGCGCGCGCGATTCGATCCCTGCGGCTCTCTCGAGTGCTATTGTGGGAATTTGTTGGGAGAGCGGCAGTACGCAGCGCGGTGCTCTCTCTCTCTCTCTCTCTCTCTCTCTCTCTCTCTGCAAGCAGCGGACGGGGAATTTTTATAAGGAAGTTTGAATTTCTTCTCGGAGGAAACGGGAGAGATCGCGGAGGTAGGGATGCCGATTTTCAATCGATTAATCGGAGCCTAAAGGATCGATTTTCTGGAACCGAATCGATTCGAGGATCGATCTGTAAATGCTGAAAATCGCCAACACGATTTTTTCACTAGTTTCTACTGGTAATATTGTTTTCCTTTTTCTAATTATTTTTAGTTGTAATATTTGAACACACTTTTAACGGCTGCACGATGCACACATTATGTTGCCTTTAGGCCGAAAATTTTCAGCGGAACGGAACGCGCGAACCAATCACAGCCACTCCATATAATAGTATATATTATATACATATGTGTATGCATGTAACAATAAACGTGATTTCTTATTTAATAACGTTTGAAAGCCCTTGATTGATGTTCAATCGAACTAATAAAATCCTCAGAGTAAAGATTTAAAGATCTTTTTCTATCTTGTTGCGGCCACACACACAACACAAGCGAAAGAGTACCACCCGTTTAATTTCTTTAATTCATATTAAACTTTATATTTGAATTACACGAGGTCTACTTTAGAGTGTAGAAATCTGACAGATGGTGTAGTATACTTTAACGAGTGGTTCACTTTACACGCGTACACCGATTCTGATCGATTATTCTCGAATCGATTCTTTACAAACTGATTTTTTAAAGATCGATTTTTTTTCTTCGTCATTCGAATCGATCTTCAAATCGATCTGTTTGAAAAAAAACTCCTCTGCGCGGAGGGTGATTGTTTCCGCCGATTTTCGGGTTTCTAACGCGCAACGCCTCGTGGCTGTCGCTTTGCGAAGCGTGCTCGTCGAGGGAACGATCGCAGTTCTCTGAAGGACGGGACTTAATAAAGCGAGGTGGAGTACATGCAAACATAATAACGCATGAAACCGAGCAGTCGGAAAAAGAAGCCAATGTGAACCGTCCAGGTGCGCCCGTATTGCGCGCGCGCGCGCGAATGTCCGCGAAGCGGACCTTATCATTGCTCGCCATTTGAGCCGAATCAATCGACCCGGCGAATGGGTCTCCAAAACAAACACTCGAGCGAGCTCGTTATCGTGCCGTTAGTTCGGCGAAGCGAAATGCCAAGATTAAACGGCCATTAATCGCGGCGACGTAGCAGCGGCGACGGGGTCAGGTCGTCAGGACGCGCGCCGGCGAAATTGCGCGCTCGCGATCGGCCGCGGGACGCGCGCGCATTCGTGGAGTCTGCCGAGGAGGTAAAGAGGAGAAAAACAGCGTCGGGAAGAGAAGAGACAGCGGCTCGTGCGATGCACGAGAGAAACGTTCGCTCGAGAAAAACGCTCGGCGCGTTTGCGGTTGCAAATATATCACGCGCAGTGAGAATAGAATTACAGTCGGCAGATTCACTCCTCCCTCCCTCCCCCGGCAAGTGCAGAGAGCGTCGGCGATAATAAATATGTACAAGGGATTTAGAGCGATAACATATCGAGTTCTCGTGTGCGTGCGGATTGCGCCAGACTGGCCGATAAAATTCCGCGCCATTTTGCGCGCAGAGAAGCGCGCGGAAAATGCCGAGTCGCTGATCAATTTTCTCGTCAGCTTCGCCTGCTTCCACACGTACGCGAGTTTTATATCTTCAAGACACCCTCTGTGTGTTTCGCTGCTACTTTTTCGCCGGAGCAACAAAAATACACAAGATACGCGATACACCGGTGGGGGCCAAAGATAGCGCCCTGTAATTTCAGCGTTTCGCGTCAGGCACTTCTTTCCGCCAATGTTGACTCGGCGCGCAGTGCACGACACGGCGGCAATAGCGACCGCCCGCGGTCACGTTATTTAACCTCGTGATAATCATAAATTATTAGAGCTGTGTGTGTATACATGACGTAATAATTGTTACCACTTCGACAAGACTGAATAGCGTGACGCAGTCATAATTGATACAGTTCTATGAACGACACGGCGGCAATCAACTATACACCGCGCGTCCACTAATTATTACTGAATTTACACACTGCCGTCGCTTTTCTTATTTCGACGCGGCCGCAATTTCTCACGGCCACGGTGCGCGAAGACGCCAGCCGGCCGGCTGCGGCCGCGCTCGTGCTCCTCGGCGAAAGGACTTCCGCGAGAGAGAGAGAGAGAGAGAAAGAGAGAGAGAGAGGGAGAGAGAGAGAGAGAGAGAGAGAGACGGCCCCCTCGCCCCGGACCACGAAAATAAAACGAACGGATAAATTACGGACGAAAGTCCTAATCACGCGAGCGCGAGGAAGGATTGCGCGGCGGCGAGACATTCGGCGTTTCCCAAAGGCTTTCCCGCCTATTTCTCCGTTGCGTTCATAACGCCGACTCGCTTATTATTTTAACGGGTGCGCAAGTGCCGAGCGCGCCTGTCGGTAGGTGTTAAATTAATACCGGCCGCTAAATGCGCCGTGTGTGAAGCGGTCAGGTGGTCGAAAAGCGTGTCGTCCCGCGTTACGAACCGGCACCACACCCGTTCCACTCTGAGTCTCGGCTTCGTCGCCTCCCGACAGGCCAAACCGATCGTCTCGAGAACCTTAATGAATTACGTGATTAGGCGATTTCAACGGCCGCAACGCTAGTTCCGACGTCCGCCGGTTCTCTCGGCCCCGAGCCGAAACTTTCCTCCAGCATTAATCCCGCGAATAATATTGCCCGGCTCGAACGTTCGACGGACGACCTCGGGAGACACATTGCATCGCACAGCCCTGTCATCATATAAACGATCACCCAATATTTACGTTTTTTCCCGAAGAGACACACTCGGCTTTGTTTACACTTGCTTATACTTCAAAGTTGTACGTTCAATCTCCGTTCTTGTATATTTAAAATATCCCTTTCTTAAATTTAATAAGCAAAATGTCTATGAATTATGCAACAACACGCAAGCAACGCCATAAGCAAATATTAAGTGACAAAGGTAACTCTGTTACCTTTCTTTCGGCGCGTTTCGATAAAATTTGTGCATCGAAGAGGAGAGGCAAGCGCCGTCAGACCTCCCGCAGACGAAAATAAAAATTTAAATTTCAACCAAGGACCAAGTAGCGTTTTTTAGATCAACAAAAATCTCAGCATTTGCGAGTCATTGTAATTATTTACGGTCTTTAAGAACGCAATCGATGACAAATTCGTGTTCACGGGCCTTTTTGGCTATTCGGCCGGCCGCATTGAGCCTCCTCGTCGCACAAAATAATTACAATGGCTTAACGAATAATCAGAGACTCATAAAGTTACGATTTAGCAAACAATGACGGAACGTCGGCAGATTCTACATTCCGCAATGTCTTCGAAATTCTTAGCTCGATTCGTCTAAATCAGAGAGATCTTGCACGTCATAAGTGATTTAACGCACCTGGAGATACACGCTGGTCGCGTTCCTGCGTCCTGCGTCCTGCGTCCTGCCTCCTTCGTCCTGGCTGCTCCGTGGCTCCAGACACTCGCAAGCACTCGCGTAAACGCGACTCGATCGGGGAAACGAACGTGCGCGGTAATAAACGTAGCGCCGACGAGGACCCGATTGAATTTCTCGCATCGAAAGGAATATTTTAATCCTTCCAATCCTTCGTGCTAGCCTCGCGATATCCTGTGGACTTCAAACTACAACGTATATCGAGAGGCAGATAAAAAACTCGCGGCCACTCGTGAGTGAAAGATATCGCGACTAACGGAGGGTTCATCACCCCACGGCTGTTGTAAAAAAACCTTCCCTCCCCCCCGCCCCGACGGGAGATTACACGTAGATTCGCGTTGCGCGACATGTCGGCTCGTCGGCTCGCGACACAATGCCTTGTTTACGAAAACGTACGCGAGGCTATCAAAACAAACGGCGCCTCGGGAAGGGCAAAGTCATTCTCAGCCAATCGCCGGCTGATCAATTTTGCGAGTTTTTCCGGCGCGACCGAGAGAGAAATCGCTCTTAAAATATTCCGGGTCTTGGATGGTGGTGAAATGAAATGTGACGAAATTATGCAATTAGTCGGACGGCCGCGCGCACGGAAAATATCGTCGCTCGTAGCATTGAACGTGCGATTATTAATTAACCACGCGTTCCTGACCGAGTCGTACGCGGCTCCATCGAGTGAGCCTGGCCACGATGACGAAGCCAGGAGCTAATGCCAGGACGTGTTCCAGGACGCAGGATGTGACGACAGAGCCTTCCGCCTTGCCTGTCTGGAATTTTTACATTCCATCGGAATTTCGACAGCGCCAATGAAAGATATTCTCCGCTTACCGCGGTACTTTACTGCTTAACAAGTTGCATAATTGATACACCGCTTACGGAAATTGGGAATTAAGAAAGATTCGGGGAAGATGATCTCTGTATGGGATAATCGAGTATCGAATAAAATTTTTATACAAAGCCTTCCCGAAGGCGCGCTCGACGAAACGTCGCCGGTGAGCAATCATTTTGCAGCGTCACGATAATTTGTGTGATGTCAATAATTCATGTGCGATGTTGCGCCTCGAAAATCTGTCCATCGAACCTTCGATTTCGACGACATTAATAGAATGAAAGTCGAGCCAAAATTCCGGCTCGGGCATACCGAGAGGCTGAGTGCGCGACCCCTGAAAAGGCAATCTCGACGGGCTCGTCGTGCCTGAATTTTTCACCGCGAACGACCCGCCGATACTCTGTTGATTTTAAACGTTATAAAATCGGCCGAGTGCGACGAACAAGTCGAAGAAACTCGCGCGGCTCGCTCGCGAACGGGCGAGAACGAACTTTTGCTCTCCTCGTCGAGTAAGCCATGCGATACATTATTAATCGCTGTTACGAGGCTGCGCGGCGCATCGAGTGCCGTTGATTAATCGGCGGCACGTTCGAGATTTTAATTAATCCCCGAGAGAGAGAGAGAGAGAGAGAGAGAGAGAGAGAAAGAGAGAGGCGGCGCGCGCTTGAGATCAACTCTCGGCGAAGAAATTGCTTTGCCCTCGATACTACCGCAGGAGCAATCGGCAAACGAACCCTCGATTCCCGAAGGAACTCGACGTATCCCGCCTGTTCCGTGCACACTCCATCGAGTATCCGGCATTCCTCGAGTTCCTCTCTGCGAAGTTCGTCCTTTATTCGCCGTCGAAGAAGATCGACGGCGATCGCGCGCGTGTCGCGCGATCGAACCGTGTAAACTGCAGCGTAGCTGCAGCAGCGAAAAAGAGAGAGAGAGAGAGAGAGAGAGAGAGAGAGAGAGAGAGAGAGAGAGACGGAGGGGGGAGAGAGACAACGCGTGACAATTTGAGCCGTGAAAGCCGAAAGGCGAACGGAAATGTTCCAAGATCGCTGCGTTACAACGCGCGCGAGAAGGGAGGGAGAGAGAGAGAGAGAGAGAGAGAGAGAGAGAGCATAAAGCGTCGTGGCTGGCTGAAGGTTACTATTAAACGATACCGGAGAAATCGATTCCGACTGCCGCGAAATCTTCGATATTCCGACACATTCTACTAAATCGCGCGCGCGCGCTCTACTACCGAACGCGCGGTCTCTCCTCTCTGCCTCTCTTCCTCTCTCCCTCGTTGCACGGCTCGCTCTCTTCGGCTCGATTTAATAGCCGCTCATGCGCGCCGGCCCGGAATTTAGAAATCGCCGATTATCTTACGATATAATACGCGCGCGCGATAATTCATTTTTTCACATCGTACGCGCCGCACGAGGAGAAATTCGTCGAAACGAATTTATCGATTTCCGAATTAATTTCTCGCTCGCTATCTCCGACCCTCGGCTTTCGCCGCACGGAGGAATCGACGGGGGGGAGGGGGGAACAGGAGAAAGAGGAGGAGGAGGAGGAGGACGCCGGGTGAAAGAGTGGTGGAGGTGGAAAAGTATTCCCGGGAAATATTTCCGTTTTTACGTAGCACGGGCAACGAGGGGGCGAGTATAGAGACGGAGATGGGATGGGAGTTCTGATTTCATTAGGCCCTGTGTTATGCGATTAATTAAGTCGCGAGCTTGGAGGAAAAATAAGAGGTAGAACGCGCGCGGATCGGACTCTCTGCCCCCCTCCTCCTCTTCCTCTGGCCTTTTTTACATCGCGCGCTCCTCTCTCCCTCTCTCTCTCTCTCTCTCTCTCTCTCTCACCTCGTTGATAAAGAGTCGGTGAGACAGAGATGGAGAAAGTTCGACGCAGAGAGAGCGAGAGAGAGAGAGAGAGAGAGAGAGGAAAAATGAACTCGAGACATTTCTCGCCGAGGGATGGGCGTTATTAGCCGTCTCGGAAAAACTGCCGAGCCGCCGGACGAGTGAACGCGCGCCGCAGCTAGACGAAACATTCGATTCTTCCAGCGCCGCCGCGCCGCGCCGGCACGCTTTATCGAGTGGATGTATCTCGGCGCGATGAAGCACCTTTCATCGAGCCTCCATCCATCCGGCCAGCGACTACCGCTCCGTGTTTTTCGCGATACCCTCCTCGCCTCCCGCTCGCGGGGAGCTGCCATCGTCGTCGTCGTCGTCCGAAGAGGAGCCGTGCTCGTTTCCGGCGAGATCGCGACGACGTCGCGTTCGAGTGCGCGCCTCGAGGAGGACGTCGCGACGGCAATCTGCTGCGTCGACGCTCTCTCTCTCTCTCTCTCTCTCTCTCTCTCTCCTCTCTCTCTTTCTCCCTCTGTCTCTTCTCTCTCTCTCTCTCGCGCTCTCGCTCTCCCGCGCCGCCGGCTATGACTTTCGAGCCCCCGGAAAATTCCGTCGTAACAATGTGACACGGCGGCGCGATATTAACGACGCGGCCGTATTCGCTTTGTGAAGCGAACTATAACTGAATTTGGCCCCGTCATTTTATGCATCAGACTCGCCATGCCCGTATAACTGAATTCGATGGGTAACGCAATTACACATCTTTGCCCGCGCGCCGCGCCGCGCAGATATACGCCGCGCTCCGCCCGATACGTGTGTGCGGACCACACCTACGCGGGTACCATTAATTATTATACGTGCGTATAGCGACGTGTGTCAACGATACGCCGGTACAGTCAGCCCCGGCGAGAGAGAGGAGAGGCGCCGGCGCGCGACGGACGGATCCTCTCCTCAGGAGTCACCGGATGTCGCGAAACGACCGACGCGACAGCGCCGTGCTCTCTCCCCCCCCCCCCGCCCCGGTCGCGGGTATTTCGGATAATCCGCCGGACGTCTTCGCCAAGTGATCAATATTTCTCCCCCCCTCCCCCGTCTCGTTTCTTAAATTTCTCGCTGCCAATCTCGGTCGGCGGCCGAGCCGTAAATCGCCGTGTCGCCATTCGCGCGATCGAGCTGTACGCGCGGCACGGACAATGCGCAGTCCTGCAGGAACAGCAGGATAATTCAAACAGCACGGACTGTCGCGAGCATGGCGGCAAGGAAGGGGGGACGGTAGAGAGTGCCGCACGGGTATAATGTCGGCGCGGAGCGTAGTGGTTCGCTATATATAGACACGTAGATATAACGCTCGACAGCACTCAATCAGAAGTCATAATACATTTACCGCGACCTAATGAAGACTTGATGAAAGGCTACCGCTGGGACGGAGCCAGTGGTTCTCAGAGAGAAAGAGAGCGAGCGAGCGAGTGAGAGCGCGAGAGCGAGAGAGAGAGAGAGAGAGAGAGAGCGAGCGAGTGGCGAGCGACGAATCGATCAAACGTAGTTAGCCGTGAAATGTACCAAGTGTCGACGAAGAACCGCACCGAGAGAGAGAGAGAGAGAGAGAGGGGGGGGGGGGGGGGGGAGAGAGAGAGAGAGAGAGAGAGATCGATCCTCCATCAAACGTGAAATCCCTTTTTCCCTTTCCCCCGTTGCTCTTTCCAGACAAACGTACGTATACGTCTTTGTGCTGAAAACCGGCGGCGCGGCGGCGAGCGGACGGAAGCGGACTTTTATCAAACGTGAAACGTGGCGAGCGAGGGTATTAGCGTCGAGTGGCAAATAGACTTTGGCAGAAACGCAGCAAGCGTCCAAAAGCCGCGAGATGGAGCGACGCCGCCGTGTGTACGTGTGTGTGTGTGTGTGTGTGTGTATGTGCGAAAGATCCAACGCCGCCCTTTCTCAGCTTCTTCCTCGTGCCTCGTGCCTCATGGCCGGTGTGTAATCCTCGGAAATTAAAAATTCCCGCTTTTTCAAACGCTCCGCAGCGTCTGAGACGAGCCAAGGGACTCGGGACGCCGACTCGCCCCGTGGCCACTCGTCGACGTTGGACGCGCGGCTCCATTTACAGAAACTCCATCAAAGGGATTGTGGCATTACGCTTTAGAGTTTCGATGTGCCCGGCAAGACGGCCGTCCCCTCTCTCTCTCTCTCTCTCTCTCTCTCTCTCTCTCTCTCTCTCTCTCTCTCTCTCTCTCTCTCTCTCTCTCTCTCTCTGTCTGTCTCTCTCTGTCTCTGTCTCTGTCTCTGTCTCTCCTCACACACTTTCTCCATTTCTCCTCTCTCTATCCTCTTTACATCTCTTTCTGCGTCTCCTTCTCTCGCGGCGGCCGAGAATAAAGCGAGTGTACCCTCGCTCTCTCTCTCTCTCACTCTTTCTCTTTCTCTCGTCCGCGACTTTGCCGGCCGCGAAACGCGGCGGACGCTCGGCGCGTCTCCGCCGTAAATGAGTATTTGCCTTTGTGAATAAATAAAATGCATTACAAAGTTTCCGCGTGTCGCTCGACGGTGGACGCGAGATGGGCAGGGTGAGACGGCGAGAGGGGGGGGGGGGGAGGAGAGAGAAAGAAAGAGAAAGAGAGTTGCATAGGTAAGAGGTTCCTTCAGAATCTTAAGCGGGAGATCCCCTAAAATGTCGTCGCATTCACGAATGCGATGAATCGGCCGGCGGGCAGAAGGCGAACGAGACACGTTCACGTCAACATACGCTTATCGGACTTTGCATCCGCGCGGAGAGGAAGCGCGACCGGGGACGGCGGTGGCAGCGGAGGGGCCGCGGGGGGAAAGCGAGGGATTGAATACAGGGCAGGGAGCAACATCTAAGACAATGAGATACGGGCCTTTGGAGTAATCCTCCGGCCTTCCTCGGCGTATCGACATTAATTCCCTTGCCCCCAGCTTTTAACCGGAACAGACGCACCCTATAATAGGCAAGTTGGAATCCAATCTGCAAGTTTGCAAATTCGATTCGGCCGTCTTGCGAGAAGAGAGCGCCGAACGAGCGCGGAGTTGCGAGAGCGCGAGATGCGCCTCTCAAGCGTGGAGCTTACGACGCGCGCGCGGTAATCGATGCGCGACACTGCGTAGTGGAGTCCTCCGCAGCTCGAGAGAGACAGAGACAGACAGAGAGAGAGAGAGAGAGAGAGAGAGAGAGAGAGAGAGAGAGAGAGACCCCTGCGGTATCGTAGCGGATCGTCGAAATTTAGGATGCGAGTCGCGTTTTCGCCGCACTGGCATTCGGCCGAGCAAACGCGAGGAGCTACGAGGATGTCTCGTTGAAGGATCAAGCGAAGCAACCTTGACGTCGCGATAAAGTATACGTTTGGCTTCAAGTCGAGTCGCAACGGGAGGATCTCTCTCGTCCCTCCGAGTAAGACCGAGTGATATCGGCGGAACTTTTGCGCTGAGAGGCGCGAAATTAAGGAACAAGGGAGAGAAAGACAGAGAGAGAGAGAGAGAGAGAGAGAGAGAGAGAGAGAGAGAGGAAGATGATCCAACGATTCGTCCTTCGCGACATCGTTATCCTCGGATTTGGCGAGTCGGCCGCCGCCGTCGCCGTCGCCGTCGCCGGCGCTGCCGAGAACAGCACGCGGGTTCGTATTCTCGGCGGAGTCGTGTATTATTCAAATTAGATTCCTCGGGTTGAGCGGCGTCGTAAGGCTTGATATAAAGCCCAAATAATTCTCCGCGAGGCGGTAGCGCGATGTAAGTACAAGCAGCGGCGCGCCGTCAGGGGATTCCCCGAGTCCACGCCAGCGGGGGATGGCTCATATAACCGGCGATATATATCAACATCAGCAGCGCGCGATGCCCGTCAGCCGGCGCGAAACTTGCAGAGCGAGAAGATAGCGCGAGCTGCGTCGACGTCGTCGTCTCCCTTCACCCCTCCCTCCCCCCCTCCGCCCCTCTCTCGTGCGCGCGTGTATCGATTCTGATTATTACTCGCCGAGCTAATGAGAGAAACGAAACGACAAGCGAGTCCGCGGCTCGTTGGCAGATGAATCCACGTGTCCATCGGCGCGCGCCGATCCTCGTCGAGAGAGCACGAAGGAGAGCAAAGGACTCGAACCGTCCCGGCTCTGCTCGAGGCGCTACCTATTTTTGGCCACGCGACATTTCCAACACGGAAAACGGGACGTGGAATCAGACGCGTGTTTTTGGAATAAAGACTCTTAGTCTTGGCGAGTCTGCGCGAGGTTGGAGCATCTTTTCACGGAACTCGGCAATTAAAGGGCTGAATGCGGAGACCGCGACGTCGTTCGGCGCGGCTAAAAGCCGCGAGCCTCATTGAAACTCTTCGAATCTCTCTCACTCTTCCCCTTTCTCTCTCTCTCTCTCTCTCTCTCTCTCTCTCTCGCCTTCCAAGGCGGCACCCTCCTCGCGGCGAGAGCGAAAACGGAGCGCCCGCCACCGCCTCGGCTCGCATAAACGTAATAATTCGGAGTGGCGGTTCGCAGGGGTCGAGAAGGAGTTGCCGGGGTGGTTGGCATGCGCGTAAATGTAGTTATAAATAAATCTAGAGGCTCTTAATGTTCGCCGTGCTCGCGCGCGGAAGCGGCGGCGGAGCAGAAATTCGGGGCAAAGAAGAGACCAAGGCGGAAGGTGCGGCGGGCGCGACGGGTCAGGGGGAGAGGGGAAGAGGGCGAAGGCAAGGGCAAGGACCAGAAGGGTGGAAAGTTGGGTAGAAGGGTTGAATTCGTGTGCGACGCGTGGAGATCCTCCACGACTACCGTGACTCGCCGCAAATGCGAAGAGTCTCTCTCTCTCTCTCTCTCTCTCTCTCTCGCTCGCTCGCTCGCTGGTGGCGTAAAAAATTAGACAGCTGTCGTCGGGAATAAACACATCGGCGGGGATCGGTGAGATGGCGGCTTCCTCGCGGCGCGAATTAATGACTATCGCGGATGCCGGGGGGCAGGCTGAAATTAGCGGTCTTCACCTTCTACGTGCATACAATTAAAGGTGCGCGCGCACTCCTGCGCGCCGCGCCGTCCGATTGTCGGCCGGGTCTTTTAATTTCTTTTCCTGCGTGGCCGACGATCTTCGTCCGGATAAGAGCACGGCGCATTACTGCGCATTCGCACGGTAGGCAAAGAACTCGTTACTTCGCACGCTCTTGGAAACGGTATTGCGATCATTCCGTAGAGAGCACGAACGGCCTCGCGAGAACGGCCGAGCCTCTCTCTCTCTCTCTTTTCTCTCTCTCTCTCTGTCTCTCTTTCTCTCCTCGGACAGCAGCTCGACCCGACGGAATAAATAACTCGCGTACTTCCGTTTCTGCAAACGACATCGTCGTCCACCGACGCGATTTCACGGCACACCATCTCCGAACAGGCCTCCATTTTTGGAAAGAGAGAGAGAGAGAGAGAGGGAGAACGAAAGGAGCCAAAGGTATCGGAGCGCAAGCCGGACTGGATAAAAATGAGCTCTCAATTTGCCGCTAATCTCGCGACCATTTGTTGCGATAAGTTTTCGCAGTCCCGCCGTGGATTCCCGGGAGCACCTCTCTCCCTCTCTCTCTCCCCCCCTCTCTCTCTCTCTCTCTCTCACCATCCCCGGCTGCCGATATCCGACGGCACAACAAAGGGCGCGCCCCGGTGAAATGAGTCGCGAAATTGTTCCGGAGGAATTTATCAATTTTCTTTGAGGGATTCTAATTGTACTAATTTGTTGGTCCCGGGAGGGCCGCCACGGGCTTCGCGGATCCCTTCGCGTTTCGTCGGCGAGAGGGCGGCCGGGGGAGGGAGAGAAGAGATACGGCGGAATCCGATCGTTTAATCTCCAAGATCGCTCTCTTTCCCGTCCCACCGTCAGCCAGCCAGTCAGCCAGCCATCGGCGGCGCTCTTGCGCCGCGACTCGCGTATCTCGTATGCCTCTTGTAAGCTACGTAAGCTACAAGCTAAGACGAGCGAGAGAACGCCTCCTCACCTTCGGCCGACGACGAGAGCGGCCGGAATGCTGATTCAGTCTGGCGTGAAGTGAAATGGGTTGCCGCGGTACGGTTTCCGTCTTCGGAATCATCGATCTCCGATCCGCTCTCCTCCGCCGCGCCACGCCGCTACCGAATTTCCACTCGAAGGAAACTTCGCCCCGCGTTAACGCAATCGGACGCGCCCGGCGCCAGCGCCGGCGCCGCGGCGCCACCGCCGACGGCCCGACGACGCGGGAAAAATAAATCGCGTACGATTAATTTTGCAGAAGGGGAAGCGTCCCGCGCGTTTAATTAGTATCGATCGCCGGGGACGAGGGAGGCGCGCGATTGTGCACTTGTGTACACCGAGAACGCTCCGCCAAGGAAAAGCCTGAAAAGCACGCCCTACGGGCCCTCGACGACAAACTGGCCTCTGGTACGATAACTCAAAATTTCCTAATACGATCCGTATAAAGTAAACGAAGTAGGTAAACAAGAAATAAACAAAAAAAATAAAAATGCCCAAGTGTCTCAATTGCCAATTAAGGAAAAGGACGATCGAAAGAAAGAGCAGAGAGCGAGGCTGGATCTGACTTTCGGATATCGCACGTCGAAAGTCGCGATATCGACGAAGTAGATCGACGAAGTCGAGCGAAGTTCTCTCGCGCGCGCGTTTTCCCAAGCCGCGGGCGTTAGAAAACGCGCGCGCACGCGCGTGAGAGTGCGCGAATTAGATGTACCGAGATACAACACGGCTTTATTTATAATCTCGCGCGCTCTTTTTAATTGATGCACTCCGCGTTTCTGTGCCAGTGGCGAGGCCGTGCCTACTCCGCCTACGTCGCTCGGCTATATTCATGTGGTAATGTTACGAATTTATCGCGTCTTATTATCTATACGAACTTACCGCAGCTCATGCCTCTCTCGCTCCATCTCTCTGCATCCCCTCTCTCTCTCTCTCTCTCTCTCTCTCTCTCTCACACACACAGATCATCGATCTCCTTCTCGACTCCGCGCAAAGTCCTTCTCGCGCCTTCGCTCTTTCCCGCCCCTTAAAGACGCCGTCTTCATCCGTCCGCGATCTCTCCCCCGCGCGCCCACTCGTCTCTAACACGCGTATATGACATTATATTAAGACCCTTCGCCGCGTTCTTACATCTCTGCGTGCGTTGATCTCTCACGTGCGTGCGCGCGCTTACGGTACACATC
>NW_020229928.1:1469521-1495892 GCF_003227715.2 Harpegnathos saltator
AGAGAGAGAGAGAGAGAGAGAGAGCGCGCCAGCACTGCGCGTAAGCAGCTTTCGATAATGAAAAATGCCGCCGGTCGAGGCGAAATTGGATTTGAAATTTAGATCGCGTCTGAGCGCACGGCGCAAAGTAAACCGGCGAAACAACCCCGGGCACGCGTGACGCACCCTCGTTAACCCCTTTCGCCCCTTTCGCCGGAGTGCATCGTCTTTTGCCCTCGCTCGCCTCGCTAGCGCGAATCCGAGGAACCGAGTAAGATTTCAATTAAAACAACCCCCCGGCAAGGACGGGGGATTAGCTGTACGAATCCGTTCCGCAACCCCCCGGCGGCGGAGGCTCGGTTATGACACGGCATAAATATCAATGTAAATTATCCCGGCAAGAGAGACGCTTCCGCGGAGGAGACCGCCAAGACGCGCCGCCGCCGCGCCGCGCCGCGCCGCGCCGCGCCGCGCGGCCTTGGCTATACCTTGGCGGAGCCAAGGCTTTATGAACGCAATCATCGCGCGATTTTGCATTTATGAGCTTTAAATTGGTACCACCTACCGTCCGTCGCCCGTTACGATCAAGCCGCTCCCGCTTTTCCATATCACGTCACTCACAGCCCGGGACGACGCGCGCCAAATTCGTCCAATTTCTCCGGAGGAATTTCGCGGTGGGGAAGGAGGAGCTATCGCGCGACGCGACAAGCGCAGGCGAGAGAGTGAAAGAAAAAGGCACCCTCAAAAGATCCTCCCTCCAAGCTCGATCTTCGGACCGACGACGCTGCGCGCGCGAGAGAGCCGCGGAGGGCCGCACAGGGGGAGGAAACGCACAGACTCGGAACATTACTCGAGTTACATAGCGATACGTTACACGCGCGCGCGCGCGTCAAATAATAATTCCCCCCTCCCCCCCTCCCCCCCGCCGCCGCCGCCTCGCACGCGCGGCTGTTCGCGAGTCGACGGGGAATCATACTACGAAATCATAATTAACGGAATTATGTCGGAGGTAACCCGATACATTCTCGAGCGGAGAGAGAGAGAGAGAGAGAGAGAGAGCGCGCAGGGGAGCCGCGAGGGAGTGGAGTAGTCGAGGGGCGAGGCGGCCGGGAGAAACAGGACTTTCGAGGGAGCTACGTCTAAGAAGGAAGGGTTGCGTCGAGAGAGCCGAGCTACGGACGAAACGCACGCACGCACGCAAGCACGCACGCACGCACGCACGCACGCACACTCGCGGATACGCATTCGCGATACGTAATGAACGTGAAATTAAACGACGCGCCTCCGCATTCGCGCGAGCCCACGGAGATTGCGTTTGCTTTATTCAGGAGCTTTTAATTACGATGCCGTGGCATCGTGACTCGAACATCGCTCCGCCACGCTCTGTTTCGAGACACTTTGAGACGCGCGCTCGAGACACGCGCGCTCGCATAGTGCATGCGCGCGAGCGCATAATGTCCGTCGTTAACGTTCCTCGCGGAGAAAACAAAGCGGGCTGCGCAGAGCCGCGAGCGGTGATAAGCGTCGAACGTGGGCCGCGCCACGTTGCAAGAGAGATTACAGAAATTACGCGTAATTTTACCGCTCTATTGCCGGCGCCGCGCCGCGCCGCGCCGGCGAAAACGGACGCGGACGCGGACGACTCCGTCGTTGTTTCCAGCGGTTACTCGCGCGAGCACTCGGTCTCTCGCTGCAAGTAGGTATCGCAGATATCGCGCGATCTTTCGTCTGCCACGCGTTAAGTGTCCTCTCTCTCTCTCGCTCTCTCTCTCCCTCCGGAGCGGAAGGTAAATAGAGACGAAGAAGCCTGTACTTTCGCATTCGCGTCTCGCGGATTAGGAAGCGCACGAGGGCGGCGAACGGGGCGGAGAAGGCAAAGTAAAAGCACCGGGATGCCGGGACACGTGTCGACATCCTTGTCGCTCCGCTCTCTAAATATGGATATATGGATATATATTCTACATCGGGAGTTTAAATAATCGATTTTGGATAGGAAGAACGACCGGAGTGATACGCGTTAAGGCATCGGTGCCTCCGCCTTATATAGCGGTCCTCTCTTAGTCTCGGCGACTGCATGGCGCGTTTCTAAGTCGCTTCGCCGCCGCGGAGATTTACAAAACGACGGGAGCGGGGGGGAGGGGGAGGGAGAGAAAAGAGCGTGTTCTTATTGAATTTAGTGTAACAGACTGCCGGCACGTATACGCGCGAAAAACGCGTCCTGAAAGGAATCGTCGAGGGAGAAGAGGCGCTTCTTCGCTCGAAATCCGTGGCCGCTCCCGTGAGCGAGCGAGAGACTCGGGACGTGCGCTCTAGCGAGAGTAGACCAAGAGAACGACGACGACGACGACGACGACGAGTAAGAAGCAGCAGCAGAGGCAGAAGAGGAAGAACAAGAAAAAGAAGGGGGTTCCGCGGGGAAAGAAGCGAAAGAGGGCCAAGAGGGCGTTAACTGAACTTTAATGGAGATCATAGATAAAACGTTCTGGCGGACGTTGAAAGAACTCTTTGACGGATTACGCCTAAATCGTATCTATCTCCTCTCGCGTCTCCGCCGCTAGATCGTTGTATACCTGAAGACCTCGCAGAGCAGCGAGGGTCGGCGGGTAGCCGAGGCTAAGTGTTATAATACCTGAAGCCCGATGGACTTGCGAGAGATGGAGAGAGAACGAGCAAGAGGGAGGCAGGGGAGGGAGGGAGGGAGAGAGAGAGAGAGAGAGAGGGAGAGGGAGAAGGCAGAAAAACCGACGGCAGCGAGAGGGAGGGAAGCGAGGCTCACTACCGTGCGAGAGAGTATTCTTCGGAGTAACCGACGGGATTCCAAGGTGCTCTCCGAGTCCTCCCCCCCCCCTGCTTGCCCCCCGGCTGGCTTTTGTCGGTGGCGTTTGGATCGGTATCGTTGTCACGATCTGCCAGACCGACTCCTGGGTGCATCGCGCGCCGCGCAAACACGGAACGCGACCGGGCGCATCGGCGCTTGATTTCACCGGAGATGCATACGGCGATTCCGGATAACGGATAACTTGAAGATTTTATTACACCTGCGCGCTCGCGCGATACCGCGATCCTCGAGAGATCGGCCGTCGCCGCGGTTCGTTTGGAGAGGTGGATTTCATCTCCGGCGATTCGCCCGTGAGGATTCCTCCCTTCCTCCTCCTCCTCCTTCTCTCCCATCGCTACTTGGCGCGTTCTCTCTCCCTCTCTCTCTCTCTCTCTCTCTCTCTCTCTCTCTCTCCCTCCCTCTTCCTCTCCACCGGCACCGATTTATTACGCGCCGATATTCCGCGAATATTGTGCAAAGACCGAGCGCGTTTCGCTTTTCCTATCTCGTCTCGGAGAATCAACGGACGCGCGTTGTTATAATCGCGTATTAAAGGAGCGCGCCTCGGTATTCGGCAAACTGGGTCAAGCGGATGTGACGGTTCGGCCGAGTAAGGATCTCCCGTAAGCATCGCAGGCATTGATCCCGCGTCGTACTCTGTCGAATCTCCTACTCGGTGCGAAAGAGCACGCACGCACGCACGCGCAAGTGTCTCCCGTCTGCGTTCTCCTCGCGCGTCGAAGGGAAGAACAAAGCGCGGAAATGGTGCTCGGATGCGAGAAATGTTCGGTCGAGCGAAAGCATTTCCTGGTGAAACACACCAACGATTCGGGCATTCCGAGCCGAGTGATCAAAAATCACCGGGATTCCAAGCCCGTTGGTGTTAACTCCAACAGAATCCCGATATTTTCAAGCGGAATTTCCGAATCGTCGATATTTCGCCGGCTGGAAAAATTGCTGGAAAACGCGGCGCACGCGGCAGTCGCTAAAAAATCACGGTTATTAAGCGAATAAGAATAATGGCTACTGCGCCGAGACAATTAACGCGTAATCGATGCTCGACGGAGTCGACCTTGTTCCCGACTCACGAGGTATATTCGCGGCTTACCGGCTTAAGCCGCGACTTCGTCGCTCTCTTTATGCGAAAAATCGACGAGCGCGACCCCTCCGCGCGCCTAACAGCTACGCGGAAAAATGTCGCATTTTTTTCCGCCCCTGGCAAACGAGAGATTTCCGGCACCCTCTCGAGCGAAGGAGTGCCGCCACGCGTACTTTCCCTTTTTCCCATTCTCTTCATCTCCATCTACCTCTCTCTCTCTCTCTCTCTCTCTCTCTCTCTCTCTCTCTCTCTCTCTCTTTCTCTCTGTTTCTCTCTTTATCCGACTCTTCGGTCGGATTTGTACTCGCGCCCGTCGAGAGGACGAGAGAGAAGGAGGACGAGAAGAGGGAAGCGAGAGAGGAGGGCGAGAGCGAGAGCTCAACAAGTCGAATAAAAAGCTCATAAATAAAGAGGAGGAATTCTCCCTTGCTCTCTCTCTCTCTCTCTCTCTCTCTCTCTCTCTCTCTCTCTCTCTTTCTCTTCCTCTCGCTCTCACGCTCTCTCGCTCTCCCGGTGCGCCGGTTGCCCTCGACGCCGCCGCCGCCGCCGCCGCCGTTTCCACCCTCTCGCATCCCTCGCCAGTTTCTGCGAATGTCCCCGCGGACACCTGTTGCTGTCGCTCTCTCCGCGGCGCCGGCGACAAAGAGAGAAACGTAGAAACGGGAATCGCGAGCGAGCGCGACGGCGGCAGAGAGGAAATTCGAGGTACACTCGGGCCATCCTGATTCTCTCCTCGTCACCGCCGAGTGTCGGAGTGGGCGCGAACGCGCGCGTCATTCCGCCGCGCGATCCACCCTTCGGACGGGTGGAAACGCGCGGAAACGGAAGGAGGTGAGCGTGACGCCGTGAATAATGTCTCTGCGTTTGCCGTTCGCTTTGGGGATTTCGCGCGCGCGCGTTCTCTTTCCGCCCGTATCGTGTATCGTCCCGTTTCAAGCGAGAGCAGCGAAACGCGTTTGCCGAGCATTCCGCGATTCCTACAGGTTGGTGTGTACAGCAGACGAGCGGGTGTGTGTGTGTGTGTGTGTGTATGCGAGCGATTTGATTTAATTTCGTATCGAAAATTTTTACACTCTACAATCTCTCATCCCCCTCTCCTTTCTCCTTCACTCTCACTCTCACTCTCCTCTCTCTCTCTCTCTTCTTCGTTATCTGCCTCTGATTTACGTTCTACACGTGTGATTAAACTGACGTATGATTACACATGTGGAGTTTTAATTTCCTCGCAACATTTCACACTGAAGCGGCGGCGGCGGCGGCGGCGGCGGCGACGGCGTCGTCGTCGCCGTCGTTCTCTCTGGTGATTGCCTCGCCGGGAATATTTTCAAGGGTAATATTCTGCGAGCGCGCGCGACTTGCACACACGTCCCGAAAGTTTCACGAGAGCACGGCGGGCGGCGAAGATTACGCTGCCAATTAGGCGGGCAAAGTATCGGGAACGTGGAAAAACAAAACGCAGTCTCTAATTTCGCTTTACGAGCTTTTATCAGAATGTCATGTCCGGCATCATGACAGCGCACCACAAGCGAGGCCACGGGTATCCGAGGCAGCTGCTGATTTGTGATAAATGGAATCCGGGGAACGCGACAGGAGTGGGAATAGTATGCCCGTCGGGTCGTCCCGCTAATTACGGGGTGGCCTCGAATAAATTACAACCGAAAACGCCAACTCGTTTGTACACCGCCGCATTATAATTCCGCCGCGTCGTCCTCGCTGCGGGCAGGAAAACGATAATACAAGGAACACGCGGGGACCCATATTTTCGGCACAACCGAGAAACGAACGAACGAACGAACGAACGAACGAACGAGCGAGCGAGGCTGGCCGGCGCGTATACGAAATATGCGAGGCATTTTATTTCCCAATATCTCCGCGAATGTGCCGAGAGTCGTCGGACGTTTCAATTCCGGACTCGGACCCCGCGACCGATCTCTCCCTCGACCCGGCCGAAATTCAATCGACCGGCTCGCCGCCGGAACGCCGCCGACGAGATCGCGCGCGAGGTCCGCCACATCGTCGCGAGGACAGTCCTTCCTCCCCTTCCGTCGCCGCATGCCGTCGAGAAATGACTCTTGCCGGTAGCGTCAATATGAGACAAATTGAACCCCCCGCTCTCTCCTCCGCTCTCGCCGGTCGATGAAAGATATCTGGCTCGGAGATCCATCATCCGACGTCCAGGGTCGTTCGCGGATTCGAGAAGTCACGCGACTTCATCGGCCTGCAAGTCCCCGGAAAACTGCCGGCGGAACAAAGACTCGCAAAAACGTGTCTCGGAGCGATGATAAAAAAAAGCGGCGGGGGAGCGGAGGAAACCATTTGCAAGAATTAAGTCTGCGAAATTGGAGCTCTTTAGACGTCGTACGGCTCGCGTCGGAATAATAAGCCTCCGACGTTATTCCGTATCGAATGCGTTTTCACTCTCTCTCCCCCTCTCTCTCTCTCTCTCTCTCTCTCTCTCTCTCTCTCTCTCTCTCTCTCTCTCGCGGGGAGAGAAAGAAGAGATGGGGCGCGAGAGAGGGAGAAAGAGACAGAGAGAAAGAGCGAGCAGCTCTGTGTCTGCGAGCGCCGGCTTTTATCCGGCTCGCCCGATCCCCCGGGTATTCCCGGGTATACCCGACGCCGACTCTCGATTACAACTTTTTATTGCATTTCCATTTCATCTCTCGCCCAGCCGAGCAAGGAGAGGAAACTCTCTCTCGCGCGGGCGGGCGCGCGACCCGGCACCGAGTGAGATTGAAACGAATGCGTTTTAAACGCGATTATTGCGCCAAGTCTCGCAGGCGCAAAGCGGAGGGAGGGGAGGGGGGGGGGTGGAAGGCGAGAGCGGCCGTTGTTCGCAATACGCGTCGTCTGTGACGCGCGCGGAACTCTCCGCCGCCGCGAAGAAGAGGAATAACGCGCTCCTCCGGCGATCCGGAGGAGGATCCTCATCCGCGAGCGCGCGATGGCGAGGCGAGGCCAGGTTTTCAAGGAAAAGAATTCGCGCGCGCTCCTCGGAGGACGGAGGAAACGGGGCGAGCCTCGAGAGCGGAACGCGCAGCTCGAGATAGCGAAAGCGAACAGTCGCAACACCCGCCGCGCGCGTCGTGCCGCTATTATTTATTGAGTTAATCTCGGGCAAACACACAGCAACACGACTACGATTTTATTCTCTCTCTCTCTGTCTCTGTCTCTCCTCCTGTCCACGTTCACCAAAGTACGCTCGCGCCCGCGGAGCAGCAACGCGCGCGCGCGCGCGCGCGGCAGAGGTTCCAGCGCGCTACCGGAAGCCACGATGAGATAGCGCCAAGGGCAATTTGTCGGAGCGAAAGATATAACGCGCGTTCCTGCGCGTTCCGGGGCGAATCCAGCCGGCCGAACACACGCACTCTTCGATGCGCACGCGTGATTCCGCTCAACAATGTTGCGGGAGCCGCTACGACATGATTGATGAAACATATCTCACGGCGGAAGGACTCGGATCGCCAAGTACACGCCGCGCCGCACCGCACCGAGGAAAATACCGTTCGCTACGAGCGCGAGTGTCGAGGCGAGCCGCGCGGCGCGTCATAAATAAACAAACAAACAAACGAGAGACAAATGTCGCTCGTCACGACGTCACGACGACACGTCAGTGGTCACGCCGGAGAGCGCGAAGCCACATATATTCATCCGCGCGCGCCGTTGGCTAACCCTCCGTCTCCTCTTTTTCGGCGAGATCATTCAGGGATGCGTGAAATCCCGCTATTTAGCGCGATAATCGGGGCGTGAGCGATATTTGCAAGAGAAAGAGGGAAGAGGCGGAGAGAGAGAGAGAGAGAGAGAGAGGAGCGCAGATGGAACGACGCCGGAGACAGCGGGTCACCCGGATCGTTTCTTTCTCTCTCTCTCTCTCTCTCTCTCTCTCTCTCTCTCTCTCTCTCTCTTTAAAGGCGGTCCGAGGAGGTTTAGGGCGCATTCAGAGAGCGTTTAGGCGACGCAGGGCGAGCGACTGTCGCGCAACTGAATGTCGACCACCCGTGGCGATCGACGGGGGCGTGAAATCGGGCGCCTCTTTAAACGCGAGATGACACCCGCGGGGCGATTATGCGACGACGGGGCGCGCATCGGCCGACGAAAATGGAGTGTGGCCCCTTTCAGGTACGCTCGAGCGTGCCGAACGCGCAAGAGAGAGGAGAGAGAGAGAGAGAGAGAGAGAGAGAAAGAGAGGGTGCAGCTCCTGGAGATATTACGCCGAGCACACGGCCGGGCACCTCTCGAGCCCGCCCGAAACGCGCTTGGAGGAGCGATGGAGGACTCCGGGGCGCGTTAACCCGAACAAAACGTCGCACCCTCGTTATTCGGGACGAGCGGCGATGTATTTTAATTTTAGCCGCGACCACACTCGTTAGTCTAATGTAGGTCATTCTCGTGGGCATCTATCGGGAATCTTGGGAGAAAATTCGCAGGGAGAAAGAGAGAGGAACGCGCAGAGAGAGAGAGAGATGTGAGTGAAAATTGTCGTGCGACGAGAGACCGAGAGAGAGAGAGAGAGAGAGAGAGAAAAATCTGAGAAAAGCGGAAGTCGAAATCGCGGGAGATTCACGTCGGAACGCGAGGCGGAATCGCGCAACAGAGAGAGCCTACGATTTCTCCCTCTCTCTCTCTCTCTCTCTCTCTCTCTCTCTCTCTTTCCTCCTCCGGAGGGAGCGCGTTGGAAATCGACGGACGAGCGTCGGCAATCGAAGGGGGCGTGTGTTATTAACGTCGTGAGAGAGGGAGAGGAAGAGGGGGGGAGAGAGAGAGAGAGAGAGAGAGAGAGAGAGAGAGAGAGAGAGCGAGAGAGCATACGGTATCCGCGACGCGCGCATTCCCGATCTCCGCCGGCAGCCCGTTTACGAGCGGCGCAAAAATGCGCCGGCGATAAGCATCCGGCGCCGTCGGACGAAAAGAACGTCTATAATAACACAGTGTCTATCTGAAATCCCGTCGAAGCGTCGCGAGCGCGGGCAAATACCCGCGCGTCGCGCACAATCACGATGCCCGCGCCGCTCAGGTATTGCCATTACCGTGCCCGTGGGATTATTTACGGTTACCATAACTCCCAGGCTCGGTCGCGCTCAAGATCTTAAGAGAGACCCGTACGTAGTACGTACGAACGTATAAACGGACGGACATAAGTGGAAAAACCCGCGCGCAAGCATGAACGCGATTTATACGCGCAGCGACGGCGAGCGGTCTTTCTCCCTGAGAAGGGCGGAGGGCGTAAGGGTCGGTCTCTCTCTCTCTCTCTCTCTCTCTCTCTCTCTCTCTCTCTCTCTCTCTCTCTCGTCGCGTTGACGAAATTACACGGCGAGTCGTCATCAGCCGACGCGGCGCGGATTCCTCCGCCGTCGAGCGCCTATCAATCACCGTTTATTCTCCCGATAACATTGTAATCTCCGAATGTTCATACACCTGCTCGTGCGCTCCGCCGCCGCGCCTCGTCCTCCCCTTTTTTAATTATAACGCGACGCACCAGCGACGAACGCGCGGCATTAACGAGAATAATTCGCTCGTTATCCGAAGAGGGGGTGACAGGTTCGCGCGCATAAACGCCAACGCCGCGACGCGACGCGTTTCGTACGTCTCGTGCACGCAGAGAGTGAGAGGCGGCGAGAAACGACGCGGCATACATAATGCATATGTAGCGCAATATCGCTGACACGCGATTCCGGCGTTCTGCGTAGAGGCCGTTGCCGCTGTCGCCGTTGCGGTGACAAACAGGTTCGCCGCATGCGAGTCGTTACGCGGCCGCGCGTACGAATTGCGCGCGCGGCAGGTCGAATTGCGTCGTGGCACAGCTGGAAAAAAGGAGAGACTCTCCTCGCGGGATAGAGGATAATGTAATCGCTAATTACCATGTGAGGATCCTCTCGGACGGTAAAGGAGGCGAGGAGATCGCGCGCTCCGTCTGCCCGCGGCCGGCTGAGGGGAGGAAGAGAAAGAGAGAGAGAGAGAGAGAGAGAGAGAAGACGAAAAGAAAAGGCGGCGCGCGGAGGCGGAAGGAAATGCCTTCGGACGGAGAACGCGAGGAGAGCGGAGGAGGAAGGCGCGTCTCGCGCGTAACGCCTCGCGAATCCAGCATCTAGAATCTAGTTCTTCAATAATTAAGGCGCCTCACGTATACGAGGCCACCTTCCTCCTCCCATGTCGGCCCGCGGATGCCGCGGAAGTTCTCCGTCACAGCGGCCCCTCCCCCCGCGCGACGACGCTCCGGTCATCGATCGAAGCCAAGGTGCGTTCTGTGACATTAACGGCGCAGCAACGGTGCAACGGTATCTCTCGAATCGAGCTAGGAGAGACACGGGGTGTATCGAGAGAGAGAGAGAGAGAGAGAGAGAGAGAGAGAGAGAGAGAGAGAGAGAGAGAGAGAGAGAGAGAGAGAGAGAGAGAGAGAGAAAAAATAACAAGTCTTAATTCGTTCGACACACATCGCTTGCCGCGCTCCTTTGTGGAGCGGTCAAGATGCATCGTCATTGTATATGGACGTATGCTAATGCCTAACCGCACGAGAGCTTAAAGAGTGCACGCGTATACGCTTAAAGTAGTAGCGCTAATGCGCTCCGGAGTGGCCGCGTATTAACGACCCGCGTATTAATGACCCCGCTAGCAGGCGCATTACAATGTCGAGGACGTGAAAGCTAATTAAGAGCGAGCGAGCGCGCGGTTTCCGGAGAGAAGCAGACATTTCGACGCTCGCATACGGCGTTATCTTCCGAATGTGTTGTATTGATAAAACGCGAGGAAATATAATATATCAGCGGAATTAGTGGAGCCGCGCGAGACAAGTCGGCGAATTACGCGAGAACGCCGCGAATCGACTCCGCGTGAACGGTTTGGGGTCGCGAGTTTCTGAAAACTAAAGACTCGACTTACTCGTCGACGCATCGCGAGAGTAATCCGCGCAAAGGACGACGCGTGCGTGCGCTCGGTCGCTGCCGAGAGGAGGAACCGAGTCTAGAGATGCAACGCTAAGTCGATAATATCGATATATCGAGAGGCAAATGTCGTATATTTATCGATAATTTTTTGTCTCCGATAAAATCGACATATCGATATGAATTTTATTGACTTTCGTGTTCTTCAGTTACAGCTCTGGGGACGCCTATTACGGTTCTACGATCGAGATGAAAATTACAGAAATGAGTGAATTCACTAGAATATGTGTTATATGTAATTGCTCGATGTCTAGTAAATTCGCTCACTCTTATAATTTCCACCTCAATCGTTGAACCGTAATAGATCTCCCGCTTCATGTACACTAAGAAAAATGTATTGTTGCGTGGACCAAAATTTTCTTGTAACAACAAAATAATTTGGTTAAAATATGCCCAATAAAACTGTTTAATTCCTGCAAACAAATATCTTGTTTGATTACGATTCGTTCGCATAACGTAATACTTTTGTTATACCAACCAAAAAGCTTTAACTATATGAATTTTGTTGAAAATATTATAATTTTTTCTTAATGTATAAAATCTAAATTTTAGCGTGCAGAAAGACATAATAGTATCCACTGGGCGTTATTTTAGTTTATGTAAAATAATATTTCGTTGTTACGTAATTTTTATGGATAAAATAACTAAAATGCTTAATTTTTATATATGAAATCTAAGAACAAAATCATTTGGCCCGGAGAACAAAGCAGAAAGATATATTCAGTTGAGACAACTAAATATTTTGTTATACAAAATAAGACATTTGGTTGCTATTAGAAAATACCTCAACAGTTTTGTTAGAGTTACAAAATTTTTCTTCCTAGTGTATGTAGTGATCCCCGGCAAATGTGACTGCGGTTCATTATATATTTTCTAATAAGAATACGACGAAATGAATTATATGAAGATAAAAATTTTTCGTGCATAACCTTTATACGCATACCCCTATGTGTATACATTTTTTTATATAAATATCGATATTTTTCAAAATTGTCGATAATATCGTTAACGATATTCTGAGAAGTCGTTGCATCCCTAACCGAATCGAGCAAAGTCCAACGCGACAGGACGCGCGCTCGCTTGGCGCTTAGCGGTGCCAGCAGCGGAGTCGGGACGCGTTTTCTGCGTGCACCACGTGCCGCGAACGCACCGACATACTACGCGCGCGAGAGCGTGACCGAGGGAATAGGAGGAAGGACGCGCGCCTTGGATTATCACAATGTAACGTTCGCGCCGACAGGATCCGCGGTGAAACCGGGCCTCGGCGTTTCCGCGAGGTCTCGCGCGGCGGAAGGGGAAACTCGCACAAAGACACTTCGCCGAGTGTCTGCGGGTACCGCTGCGCCAAGAGCCGCGGCAGTAATCGACCACGAGCACGAGGTGTAGAAAAATATGCACGGAGGAAAACACTTGAGAAGAAATATCAACCGGACACCGGGATTCGAGTTATCAAAATTGTCCGGTCTAAAATGTCCAGATTTATCTGGCTGAGTTAAGTAGAATTCTGGTATTTCTCAATCGGTTCGACTTTTTCCCCGTGCACGTGCAAGTCTCTGAGGACAGGCTTATATAAAAAACCATTCCCCACAAGAACCTCAAGCCTCCCCAGGTTAAAAACCTGTATCTTTCTAAAGTTTGTTTCGCCGATTTCTGACAAAAGACCGCGTTTCTTGATGCAGTAATATTTCCAAGCGTCTGCTGACATTTCCACAGCGAGAACAAGAAAGCCGAAGAGAGAGAGAGAGGGAGAGAGAGAGAAAGAGAGAGAGAGAGAGAAAGACAGAGAGAGAGAGAGAGAGAGAGAGAGAGAGAGAGAGAGAGAGAGAGAGAGAGAGAGAGAGAGAGAGAGGTGTGTAGGAAGCAAAGACGCACACGCAAACAGCCGCGTAGCAAAGCGAGAGCGTACTCGTCGACGACGGCTGCAAGAAGCAACGTTACGATTACGCTACACGCGAATTATCGCAATTAACGTTCATGTCCGCAGTGAAACCGAACTGGCCACACGTTTCCGCGGTATTTTTCTTTAGACGGACGAGAAAAACGCCGGCGACCTAAGGATATATTACGACACACCTCGGCGCCATGTTTCGAGAGGGAGAGAGAGAGAGAGAGAGAGAGAGAGAGAGAGAGAGAGAGAGAGAGAGAGAGAGAGAGAGAGAGAGAGAGAGAGAGAGAGAGAGAGAGAAAGTGAGAAAGAAAGAGACGGCGGAAAATTCCGGATAAGATCCCGGATGCGCAGCTAGTGCGCACGGCCGATATAACAACGAAGGGACACGGAGGGAGCACACCGAGTACGAGAGAGAAAGAGAGAGGGAAGGAGGGAGAGAACGGCCCCTTTACTTCGTCGGCTTTCGAAAGAATTTCGTACGTGGTACCGTTTTTTCGCTACGCCGCCTTTCGTATCTTCCTTTCGCTGTCTCTACGTGGAACGAGGAAAAGCGCGCGCGGCCGCACAGGCAGAACAAGGAAAGACGATCGAAGTTGCGTTGCGTGAATATGAAAAAAAAAAGAGTGGGGGAGAGAGAGAGAGAGAGAGAGAGAGAGAGAGAGAGAGAGAGAGGGAGCGGGGGCGGGCGGTCTCTAGTATCCTACTCGACTCGCGTTGCCAACAGGCCGAGGAATCGCAGCCGCCGCGCCGCCGACGGTTGGTATCATTAAAACGTAATCACTGCTGTTCGCTAACCCCGGCGATGCTAATTTGTACGTTAATTAATGCCGAGTACCATTGTGCTCGCTTATGCCTACAGAAGCGATTATTTAGCGCGCTGCCTGGCGTTAGACACCAGCGGCGCGTTCGCTCGCTCGCTCGCTCGCTCGTCGATCAAGACGCTCCGCTTCCTGTTTTCTATCTGAAACGATTACGCGGCGCGCCGTTTCTCGAGCGAGGTCGGTTCAATGTGTTCCCGCCGTCACCGGCCGCCGTGAAATCCTGCTTATCGGGGACGCGGACGCGCGTACGGATCGCGTCGCGGAAGAAGTGCGGCCACTTCTTTCCGCGGGCAAACTGATTGACCGATCGATCGATCGGCCGGTCGATTCGAGCCGCGCGCACGCGCGCAAGAAATGTGAAACCCCGAGATCGTTTCCGAGATTCTATCTGCGCGTTTGACAGCATTTGCGAAACTGACAGTCGTATCTCGACATCGACGATATATATAAACGTCGACGTGTAAATGTCCCGAGTTTTTTCTTCCTTCTGATAAAAACAATACCGCGAACACCAAGTCCAACGCGAAAATCGCGAGGAACGCTTTGAGGAACGACGAGAGGCCCCCCGTCTAACCGGGTCCAGCGCGGATCCAGCCTAAATCCGAATCGAGGATTTTAGCGCGGCCTAAACATCCGGAGCGAGGCTCATACAAAGCTGAGAGAAAAGGAGATCCTTCGATCCCCGGCGATCCGCTCCGCACCGAGGATCCCGCTCTGTCGCGCTCGTAATTACGAAGCTGTTACGAGGATCGAACGCATTGTCTAGACGAGACGAGCGAGAGAGAGAGAGAGAGAGAGACGAGCGAGCGAGCGAGCGAGCGAGAGAGAGAGAGAGAGAGAGAGAGAGCGAGAGAGAGAGAGAGAGAGAGAGAGAGAGAGAGAGAGAGAGAGAGAGAGCGAGACGGAAGAGAGGAGGGGGACAGAGTAGAGCAGAGAGAAAAAGAGAGAACAGCCGGCATCCTGCTATCCTGCTATCCGCGGAGCGAAGTGCTCTTCTCGAGGTGCTCGAGAACGAGGCGCGTTAGCTGCGCGAGCCCGGACACGCTCGTTGTTTCCTCCCGGGGCACTCTTCGCCTCCTCCCTCTCTCTCCCCCTCTCTCTCTCTCTCTCTCTCTCTCTCTCTCTCTCTCTCTGTCTGTCTGTCTGTCCCTCTCTCTCTTCCCTTCTCAGGGAGATGTTCTTCATTACCGAACGCTAAACGGCCGCTTCCCACGACAATGGGCTCCCTCGGCTACTTCTTTTGAAATTTCTTTTGTTCCTAGCGGCCACAATGATTCCCCTGCTTCGAGAGGACCCGGCGCGAAGGAGACGCGACCGTTGCTTCTGGAATACACACACACACACACACACACATACACACACCGGGCCGCCGGCACTCGCTTCCTCCAGGAGGAGGAGGTCGCACCGTCGTCGTCGCGTATCGGGCCACCCCGGTAATTGGGATACTCGCGAAAGCGCAAGCTGCCGAGTATCGAATCGCGGTCGCGCGCGAGAGCAATTATAGAGGCGACAACAAAAGCTTGACGCTCGTGCGACGATGCCGAGAGAGCTCGCTTCTCCCGGCAATACGCACGGCCCTGCGCGTCGCGTTCGTATCAGCGGGCGACAATTGCTCGGCGACGAAGGGGGCGAGAAAATAAAGATGACGCTCGCGGAGATTACGTGATAGCTCGCGATGACGACGCGCGATCCTCTTTTCATTATCAGGCGGGGCAATCGCGCAAGTCGATTTCAGGATCGTACAGAATCCTGTAGCGAGCGCACGCGCGCGCGTAACCCTCGCTCTCGCTTCGATCGACGATATCGGTCAGCTGCTCCTGCGTATTCTTTGTGCCGCAGGCTGACGGTGCAATTTCGACCCCACCTCTCCCCGTGTGCGTCGTGAGGCGACTTTTTTAGCGAATTTAATATTTATACCGAATGACTGATGACTATAATAAAGAAACGGGGTCGTATTGTTCGAAACATTTTTGTCATTGATCGATACGATCCGCTGCGAGAGAGCCGCTCGGCTCTGCGGCTGCTAGGAAGGCACGCTCTTTCATGTACGCGGCGGACCCTAACGCGCCGAACGGTTCGGCGAACCGTATGTCGGGATATATCCAGCCATCATTTTCGGATCAGAAAAGTCGAGGCGGTGAGCTACACAGCCCCGTACGCGAGTGTCGTGCGAAATCCTTTGAGGCGACAAAGAGGGAGAGAGAGAGAGAGAGAGAGAGAGAGAGAGAGAGTGACGCGTGTTTGTTTGTCTTTCCAGCCACCGAATGAGAAAATCCACGCAATGCGAAGATAATAGCCGACACGCTGTCGCGCAAATTACCGGCCGGTGCGGCGCGGCGCGGCGCGGCGCGGCGGCGCGACATTTGACGGAAATAAACGCGACATTTGATTCAAGGGCGTGGTATAAATTGAACGAGGACGGGTCCGTTCATGAGGAAATTATCGCGAAGGCCAGGCGGACGTGGATGTTGCTTGACGCGCGCGGTTTAAAGCGCTCTCTCCAACATTTGTGTTGAAAAGCCGATGATGTACGACGCGGTGTGTGTTTTTAAAGCGCCGGGCTACCTGCTGGCGCTGCCTTTCCGCCCGGCCTGGCCGGCCGTGCCGTGCCGTGCCGTGCCGTGCTGTGCTGTGCTGTGCTGTGCTGTGCTGTGCTGTGCTGTGTGTATCGGTCAAAACGATGTTACTCGATCCGCGTGAAATCCCGATTGTTCCATCGCCACGGCGTTTGTACTTGCGGTCGGTGAGACAAAGTCGTTTCCACGCGCGGCGAGAATCGAATTTCGTAGAGACAGACAATCATTAACGAGTCATTATCGTGCCGTTCTCTCGCCCGGGAGGCTCCCTCATCCCTCACTCTCACCGCCCTCCCACTCCCTCCCTCCCTTTCTCTCCCGAAACAAAACCATTAATGATTTCTATTTGTATTCGTTCGTTTGGCTCGTTTCGTGAGGAGGGTGGAGAGGGCCCCGGGGGCCCTGGGACCGAGTCCCCAGTGAATTATGTGAGAAGTTAGCTTATTTTCGTTAAGCCGAACTCCCGCGGCGCGAACAAATCGTCCCGCGCTGCCGAGCTCCGAGAGAGAGAGAGAGAGAGAGAGAGGGAGAGAGAGAGAGATCGGGGGCTTTGTTTCTCCTGTTGGCCCTTTAACTTTTCGACCGATGTTGCCTCCTCCGTTCTCCCTTTAAACCCGCGACGGATATCGCGCGAGCGCGAGCGCGCGTCGAGTCATCGTGCCCTTTAGCCGACACTTCTCTCACCTGTCCGCGTATCACACTTCAAGAGCTCTCTCGACTGGATTCTCCAAACACCGGCCGGGAGAGAATCGCGACGCAACCCGACGACGAATCTTGCCCGTCTCTCTCTCCTCTCTCTCTCTCTCTATCGTACACGGAGACGCGGCCGTTGATTACGCGACGCGGCTTCTTCGCGCGCACTTGTTATCAATCTCTCCGACAAACAACAGTATCGAGAGATCGAGCGGTCCTTCCGGTCGATCCCCGCTGAGCCAAAGAGGAATTTCGACGGCGCTGCTCGCCGCGCTTTGCATCCCAATAGAGCGGTAGTAAAGGTAAAGACGCGCAGGCGAGAGACGGCGACGTGGCGGATAGACAGGGAGCGGAGCGCGGAATGAAGCAAAGTCGGAAGAGAGGAGGACGAGAGAGAGAGAGAGAGAGAGCGAGAGCGAGAGCGAGAGCGAGAGAGAGAGAGAGAGCGCCGGTGGAAGCGAGGGAAGCGAGCGAGAGGGAGAAAGCGTGTTGCGTTTCGCGCGCATATATTTCGTTTTCTGTTGTTGCCTGAGAAAACAGACGGCCGGGCTATGGCCGACGGCCCGTCAAAGTGGGGCCCTCCTCGTTCCTCCTCGCGTAGCCCGGGCCCGCCGTGTAGCCCTTTCCTTCTCTTCCCCAAAGCCGGACGAGCCCTCTTCCCTCCCCTCCCGGTCCCTGCCCCCCGCCCCGCCCCCCGCCCCGCTCACCGCCGCCGTCGTCCCATCATCTCGACGTCTAACGCGAGCTCTTCTCGTTATTTATTAGCAATCGCGGGAATGATGCGCCTAAACCAATATCATCAGAGGCGCCGCGCCGCGCCGGTGTCGGCCGCATGAAGACGATGACGACGCTAATGACGATGACGACGATCGCGAGCGGCGGTGCGATTCTCCCCACGCCCCCGTCTCGTCGCCCTCCTCGCCCCCTCGCCCTAACCCGCGGTTTATCGCGATGTGTACACACGCGTGTGTGTATGTGGACACACACACACACACACACACACGGTCGTCTGATGTATATCAGGCGCGAGTATCATCTGTGAAAACATCCCTTCTAATTGGCGCCCGATATTTATTGTAATTTCAAACACGTGAGCAAGCCGTCCGCGGGACCGCCTTCGTCGAGGGCCCCATGGCGGGGGAGTGGTGTGCCCCCCCTGCTGTTCCGGCCGCTTTATGACCTCGTTGAACCATGGATTTATTTCGCCTCAATGGGCGAGCCGCGCCGCGCGAATTCCGAACGCGAGGAAATTCGGTGGCCGACGCATTGCTGCGTCGCTCAATTTTCATCTCTCGCCTCTCTCCTTCTCTTTCTCTCATTCGGAGCTCCGTGCGCGTTACAGTTGAAAATAACAATCAAGCTTTCGTATAAATAGCGGCGACAGTCTGTTGCGGTAACGATGGGAGACTTCAACTTTGAAGGTCAATCGACCTTCGTCAACTAGTAATCACGAATCGACATTGTGTAGAAAAAAATACTCCGCCCAAAGTCGAATTTTTAATTCGGAATTAATCCTGTCTAAATAAATATTGTCTAAATAAATATTGTCTACGCCCTGAATAAATGCCGTCGAATTTGCGAGATCAGTGAGCTCCGAAAAGGCTATTGCATTATTTTCAAGTGCAAGTGTTACCGCGAGCGTCCGCTCGCTGCGTGCGTTTAATGTTCGCGCAATCTCGATAACGAGCAATATGTGTTAATTGTGTAACTTGCTCAACTATAGATGGAATACGTGCGACGGGAAGATATTAAATAATTAATGTGGGTAAATGACAGGATTAATGGACAAATAAAGCGGTTTCTGCTTTCGTAATTGCCTGGAAATCACGAGAGACGACTTGGCTATCGAAAATGAGCGAAAAAAACTGAAAATAGCAGTTTGGCCAAACATTAACGAGAATTTAAATCCAGATTCGGTGCAACACGAAGACGCATGAAAAAGGCCGGGCAGATACAAATTAAAACGCACGCTCCAGGTGAATTATTGAAGAAACAAATCTCGACGTTTACGAGACATGTATATATGTGCGCGTTCGTAGTAATTCAAATTATTTAAGATTTTTTCATCGCGACCGTAGCTAATCACAGATGCATATTCACAGGCCGTTATTCAACTGTCCGGGTCGATATTTCTTGTTGTGTGAAAAAAATATGTCCCGAGATAACGAATTATTAGGGATTCATGAAGTCATGATTATTTATCGCACGGTGACGGGCTATGAATAATGGCTTCGGAGTGGATATGAGATTTCAGTTGAGGACGTCTTCTTATTCTTAACAATTTCGTCAAATGTCGTTCGAAGAAAGATTCTGCGTAACAGATAATTTCACTCACTTGGGATACACATCGCTGGCCGCGTCCCTGCGTCCTGCTTCCTTCGTTCTGGATTCTCGATCCAACCGATCCTGACTGATTGGTTCCTCTGAGATTCCGACCACTCGTTAGACACTCGCGGACTCTCTCGCGACCCGTTCAGAGAAACTCGGTTAACGAGCGCGATGGCGACGGAAGCCCGACTGAATATCTCGCCAGTTGGAGGAATATTTTAATCGCGCGACGAGAATTGCAAATAACTCGCCGACGCACACACGTGTGTGTGCCGACAACGCGTTGTCGGCTCGACACGTTAAGGTCATTCTACAATGCGTGTCGTAAGTTGTAAGCCGTAAGAACTAACCGATTATAGCCGATTATTTTTGTAATAATCGACTGTGATTCGCCAATTTTTACGACTTACAACTTACGACACGCGTTGTAGAATGACCTTTATGACTCGCTCGCGACAAAGTACGGACAAGTACGCGAGCTAGCAAAACAATGAGCGCCCTCAGAGTCACCACTCGCCCTGACCCCCAAAAAACCGTCGTCTCTCGCCGATGAAAGACGGACACATTGAGCGCTCGAGAAGCCACAACAATCAATGCTCTCGCTATATTTCGAGTTTCTGAAACCGAAGTTATCAGGGTCGTACGTTTTGGAAATTTCGCCCCCAACGTTGTCAGTGGTTAACGCTCGATTATTAGTTAACGTCGCATTTTCGACAAGCTGGTAAAATTTTATACAACGCCATTGAGCGCCTGTCCATATTGGTGACCGGAAACTAAGTCCAGGATGGACTGCAGGATGCAGGACGTAGCGGCATCGGCGATGAGACGCGTACAAATGCTTCTCTCTCTTTCATCTGTTTACAATTTTATCGAAATTTCTAACATGGACTAAAGATAATAAAGGATGAAGGGGAAGGAAGAAAGTTTGTTGTTTAACTCAGCCATTTGTCTGTTCAGCTTTATCAGGTTACTTGTTTATCGCAGTACTCTATCTGCAGTTGAATAAGAATTATGTAAGAAGGATTAAGTGCGGATGTGAAAGCTACTGAGATGATCGAACATGAGATGGACGTTTAAACAGACCTTGTTTATATAAAGCGGCGCATAACCGCTCGTGCCATCAAAATGCCGCAACACAGATGGCCCGTGCATAGTCGCATTGCGACTCAAGATTCCCCATCCCCGGTCCTTCAAGTTAGACGGAATTCGCGCGGGGTTAATGTGAGAAGTTATCAAAATTTCGACTGAAGGGGGGGGGGGAGGGTACATATCTCGCGCGAGATTGCGTCCGCGCCAGCAAAGTGCAGTGCTGAAAAGATTGATACACATGCTTGGACGAGTATCCGATACTCGAGTATCCCTCGCTACTCGCGCGCGCATCCGTGTTCCAATTTACATCAAATCAGGAAGACAAGCCGAGAGACGGCCGAAGCGCTCGGGAGCGCGAGACTCGGCGGCCGCGTAGAGACAGGCCGAACGTAGCGCGGAGAGTCTCTATACCTGGATGTAACCTCGGAGGCACTGACAGAAAGTGACCCGCCCACAAAAGTAATCTCGCCCTCGGTCGAGAAAGGAAGAGAGAGAGAGAGAGAGAGAGAGAGAGAGAGAGAGAGAGAGAGAGACGCGGGGAGATGGAGAAAGCCACACCTGATTCATCAGCGAGGAATAAATCGAGAGACGAGCCAAAAACAAAACGATCCACCACCTCTCGCGTATAGTTCTCGCTCTTTTCTTAGCCCCTCAGCGCCCTCCCTTCCTCCGCATATATCCTCCGTCTCTCTCCTCCACGTCTTTCATTCTCTCCCTTGCTCTCGCTCGGTCCGCTTGGCAATCCCGAATGATGCATCCTGGGACGGTTTCCTCCGCGCGTCTAATGCCCCATGAGGAAACGAACAAACCCACGTGTGTAGGTGTAGCTCGCCTCTCTCTCTCTCTCTCTCTCTCTCTCTCTCTCTCGCTCTCTCATCCACCCTCCCACTGTCCTTCTTTCTCTTTCTCTCTTTCGGTCGAAAGGCTCAGCGAGCCAGGTACGCCCCGGCTATCCGTATATAAATTACCTTTTTAATTTCCCGCCAAGACAAATGATTTAATTTATTCTATCAATTATCGACGGAGCGAGGATGCGCGGCGCGAGGACGGGTGGGATCGGGCCGGGAGGTGGGCTTGTTTGGTTTTCATTTCGATTCGTCGATATCTGATCAGCAGTGAATCTCTTTCCCCGTGTCCCTCGATCGGCGATCCCGCTCGTTCTCGTTCTCTCTCTCTCTCTCTCTCTCTCTCTCTCTCTTTCACGCGCGATGCGCCCTTTCTTTTCTCCCGCGCCGTTCTCCCTCGCTCTCTACGCTTCTATGTTGCGTACACGCCGACGAACGGCAGCCGCTGCAACGGCTTCTTGTTTGCCCGAAGCGGCCTCGTTCGATCTCGCCCTGTCTCGCCCCCCCCCTCCGCCCTCGCCCTCGGACCTTTCGTCGCGAAGCAACGGAGCAGCAGCCTCTCACGGTGCGCTCTCGACGAAACGCCTATTAACGAGAGAGGAATGATCGGGACGAGAGGAAAACGACGAGCACGACGACGAGGAGGAAACGAAAAGTATGTCCTCGCGCGTCCTCGACAGGTCGACGAGTGCGTGCGTGCGTGCGTACGTGCGTGTCTGGCGCGTATCGCACGGGGAAAACACGGCTCGACGGAGGAAACTCGGCTCTCTCGGTGACGGGGACGGGAGAAGATGATCGAAGCGAAGGTACACGTCCGAGACCGAAACGGCCATTAGGTACCGAATCGACCGGATGATGTATGCGCGCGTACTCTAATCGACGCGGCCGATAAAAGCAGCGAAAAGGGGGAAAGGCCGCGGCGCGGCGCGGGGCGGAGAGGGGCGCTCGCGCGCGGAAGAGACTCTGACCAGATGAGCAGATACGCATGCAACGCGCGAATTATGAACGCCGGCCCGATAAAATCGGCTTACGAGCGCGCGCACTGTACTGCGCGGACAAAGGCGAAGGGGAAGCCGCTGGGAGACATATGTTTCCACGGTGTAGACGCGGCCGAGACTACTCTCGCCGAACCGGTTCCGCGTGTAGCCGGCCGCTCTTGCGCGGGCTAGGTCAGTTATTCAAAAACTGAAATATCGCCTCATTAACGGCAGCTCGTTTGCGAACTTTCTTAAGGGACTGGAATACGCGCGCGCGCGCGCGCGCGGCTCAGCGAGAGTGCTGAGCGCGAGCGCGAGTGCGAGTGCGAGAGGCCTCCGTTGCCGCGCGGAGAGTATCGAGCGTTGCGCTTCGAAGCCGCCGCGGCCGGCGCGCGGCGCGAGCGTCCGGCAGGAACGCTCGTGCGAATTCCTCGCGATCGCGAGACACATTCTGCGCCCGTGTCTCTCTTTCTCGTGGGCCTCGCAAGGTCAGGATCGGTCGGGTCGATTCTAAAGGTTCGCGACTGTACTCTCTTGCTCTCTCTCTCTCTCTCTCTCTCTCTCTCTCTCACTCTCTCTCTCTCTCGCTCTCTCACTCTCTCTCACTCTCTCTCACTCTCTCTCGCGCTCACTTCGGGGAGATGTGGTTGAAACACGCTGCCGCGCGCGATGCACGCCAGCCGAGGAGAGGTATCCTCGTCTACGCGCAGCGGGAAATGAAAACGAGAAAAAAGGGCATCGAACGCGGGAAAGAGGGGCAGATGGTAGGGTCCGCCCGAGAGTACGCGCGGCCGCGAAGGGGAGAGGGAGAGACAGAGAGAGAGAGAGAGAGAGAGAGAGGGAGAGAGAGAGGAGAGACGAATAAGAGTAAGCGACGAAATATCCGCGCCGACAAAACTGCTTGTTCCAGCGCGAGGAATTCTCCTCCTATTTCTACGTCCGCTTTCTTTAGCTCGCTCTCTCCCTCTCTCTCTCTCTCTCTCTCTCTCTCTCATCCCCGAAACTGGCCGAGCAAAAGATTGCCGTAATATCGGGCGGGCGGGCGGGCGCGCGCGCGCGTCAAGCGAGTTTATACAATACTGATATTTCCGCGAGCAGCGGTTGTCTAAACTACCAGCGGCGTGAGATACGATCTCGCGCTGCCTCGACGCGAGAGAGGCTACGCGTTTATACACGCGGTTTAACCAAACCGCGTATTAAGTTAACGGCAACACACTCGGATGCGTTTAGGCACGCGCGCCGTCGTACGGTTCTTCTCGCATCGCAAACTTCGGCATCTATCATCTGTCGATGGATAAATAATTCAGAAACCGAAAGAGAGACGAGGAGAGAGAGAGAGAGAGAGAGCGAGAGAGAGCGAGAGAGAGAGAGAGAGAGAGAGAGAGAGAGAGAGAGAGAGAGACGACCACACGGTATAGCAGCGCACGAGGCACGTCCGCGGACGTTTAACTCGCGACCGTCCAACCGCGCAACCGTCGTCGGTATTCCGCCTCTATCGTAGGACGCCTGCGATCTATCTTGCGGTCCGTTTTCGACGGCACGTATAGCCAGATTACGCCCGAGCCGTTCGCAATTAATCATCATTCCGCGCGGCTAAAGGCCCAATTAAGTCCCGTTTTTGCAAGTCTGATTGTCCCACGATCTCGCGAGCGAGCGAGCGCGCGCGTAGCGCACAACACACCACACGTATTTACGCTGCATACGCCGAAGAGCACGCACGCGGGGTTATCTGTGCAGACCGCCAGGGGCCTCGGCCTCGAGCCGTCTTTCTCGCGCGCGCGCGCGCCGCGCGCGCGATGTGCGCGAATTAAAATGTACTTTATGGCCCGTGTCAGGCGATAATAATCGCCCGAGACACCCGCGGATCCGCACGCTCCCGCCGCCCGCTGCTTCCTTCTCCTCCGCGAGGGCACTTAGCAGTGGTGGGTGTGCTTGTCCGAGACGCTGTTCTCTCTCTCTCTCTCTCTCTAATCTTTCTCCGTTCCGCTTTTCTCTCTCTCTCTCCCCCTCTCTCTCTCTCTCTCTCTCTTCTCTCTTCTCTCTCTCCCTCTCTCTCTCCTCTCTCTCTCTCTCTCTCTCGACGTCTCGATCGTCGGGGATTAAAAGGGAATCGCGATCGATCGGGCGCGCAAGATCGCGAGGCACGACCGAAAGCGCAAAGTTGGTAATTGAAGCAATCTCCGAACGGGCCGCGGGCATAAGTTTGCTTACAAAAACGTCACGATCCGCGCGCGCGCGCGCGCGCGGAATCATCCTATAATTTATTCGGCGATCGCAACGTATCGTATGCGGGCGCGCATCGCGGGGGAGAGATCGGAATCGTTTTCGAACGGACGCGGATCGTTCGCCGCTCGATTCTTCCTCCCGCCGCGAGCCAGCTGCTCTCGGCCGCCGCGCCTTTTCGCTGGACTTTGACAATTAAGATCGCGGTAAGAGCGCCGCCCGCGATCGTTTTCTCCGCGCATTTTGCCGCGCATAGAGCGCTGCCTCGGAGCGCCATAACGAGCGACGTTGATAAATAGCGAGCGCTTTCGAGAGCCAGAATCCCGCGTAATTACATGCCTATGTCCGGGCTTAGTGGTTACGCTTTGGCGAGCGAGCGAGCGAAGCGAGCGAAACAGTCCGAGGAGCGGGTCGCTCGCATCGGCCGATTCTATCTCGATTGAAACTTATCCGATTAATTATTCTCGAAATACCAAGTGCCCGCGCGCGCGGTCGATCGCATCTTCGTGAATCAGCGGTAACTTGAGATCAATTAAATTTTCCTTTTCCGCCTGCGTGCAGTAGCGCGGAGAGAAGGAACGGAGGAAGAGAGAAGGAGGAGGCCCGTCGTAATTCATAAAAGAGTGAGCCGCGATATTTTCGCCGGAGCCATCCGGAAGTATCCGCACGCGCTTCGCTCACTCTCACCGCTGCATCCGTCCCAATTAATTCATTGCTCATACGATCGTGATTCGTTATCGCGCCGCCGCCGCGCCGCGGCGGACCAAACAACGACGCCCGAAGGCCACCTGCTTTCGGGACGGGACCTGCTTTGCTTGTCGTCGTCGTCGCCGTCAGCACGCCGATTGCCGAGCGGATCGGAGCGGATAACGCGGTATCGACGCCACTGACAAGCACCGACGCTCGGATGTATCAATGTCAGGCGCTAATAACACCTCGGGCTCGAACTGTGTGTGGTGTGTGGTGTGTGTGTGTGTGTAACAACGGCTGGCAGTTGAAAAAATCCCGCGGACAATGATATAATTGCATATCACTCGGCGTATATTTTCCCGGCGACGTGGCGCGGCGGGCAAATTCAAAAATCGCCTTGCCACCCGCGCGCCGCGACCCGACGAGGAGCAAAAACTCGGGACAAGCCGCAAAAACTGCGAATAATTACGCAGCGCGCGGGCTTTATCGCCGTAGACGCGAGCACACGCGCGCCGCGCCGCGCGCGAAAAGACTCTCCGGCTGATCGCGGCCCCGCAAAAAAGCGGCCCCCCTGTCGCCTCGCGTCGCGGTCACGATTCAAAATTTGGACTTGGCTTAAGTGGCAAAAAGAGAGCCTGTCAATCGTCAGCCGGCGCCTCGCGGAGAGGCCGCCGAACGATCCCGTCGTCATTTAAGCGGCAAGAAGGCGTCCTAGAATCGGCAGCTGGATCTTGCCGGACCGCGTCGAAGCTCCTCGGTCGTCGTTAATCGGCGAGCATCAGGGCCCGAAATCGCTTCGCGTTATTCGCACGTTGTGGAGTCGCGACCAAGAAAAGAGAGGAAAGAGACCCGAGAAGGAAACCCGACGCAAAGTCGGCTAACTCAGCGCGTGAGAATGTTCGCGTCGATTTCCTCGCGGCCTCCTCCTCGGTCTCTCCTCGGACCTTATTCATGAAAGGGCAATTTCGGGCGACCCCGCAATTTCTCGCCGACGCGCACGCGGGCCGCGGCGCGGCAAGTTTTTCAACAAAGGCGCCGGCGACGCTCCGCGGACTATCCCGGGAAAAGAAGATCGATTTGCAACGAAACCGTTAAGCAAAACTGTACACAAATCGCGCAACTTAGCTAAGTGGATCACCGTCCAATCTAGGTCCGCGCTCCGGCCGGATCGATGATAGTTCTCGGCGGTTATCCTCCTTCCTCTCGCCCTCGCTCCACCTACGCGGTCTCGCGTCGTCGCAACGCCGATGCTCATCAAGAACTGGCCGTAGGCGTTGCTATCGAGACATAAGATCTCCGGCGAACGTCTGATTATTTCCCGCCGAACACGCTCCGATCGATATTCCCGGACGCGGTATTTATCCCGTAGCCTACATTCGCGAGAGGGAAAAGCGCGTCGCGGCACGG